>NC_092179.1:25792066-25855308 GCF_045791955.1 Oncorhynchus clarkii lewisi
ACCAGCCAGTCACCCTCCCAGACCTGTAAGACCCCCTTCTGAAGGACCTGCACCGAAAGAACCCACGCCAAGAGGACCTACACCCAGACCACAGCATCACCAGCCACCCCAAACAGCTAAGACCACCCCAAGCAAACCCTGGCCACACCCTATATAGGCCCCCCCATATGAGACCTATGCCCCTTCTGCCCACACCATGCCCCCCACCCCTGCGGCTAGGGCCTCAACATGACAGCAGCACATATGCCCAGGCCATGAGCAGAGCATTAACCCCCACTATTACACCCACCCAAGCCCCATCCTGTGACCTAAGCGGTATGTATCAGATACTCAACATGCTCTGCTCACACCTACTGTGATGGTCCGGGCCTAAACCACACAAGAATAACACTAGACACTATGGAACACAAATCTTTTACTATCTCATCCTGGAATATACAAGGCCTGAGGTCATCTGCCTTTGGCCTAAGGAGCAGGAACCTAGACTTCATCAAAGTAATTGGAAATACAGACATTGTCATTCTACAAGAAACATGATAAAGAGGAGAAGGACCCACTGGTTGCCCTCTAGGTTAGAGATCTGGTAGTCCCATCCACTGAACTACCAGGTGTGAAACAGGGAAGAGACTCAGGGGGAATGCTAATTTGATATAGAGCAGACCTAACCCACTCTATTCAATTAGTCAAAACAGAAACATTTGACATCTGTCTAGAAATTAATAAAGAAATGATCACAACAGAGACAAACGTCCTCATGTGTGCTACCTATATCCCCCCAGTAGAATCCCCATACTTTAACGATGACAGCTTCTCCATCCTAGAGGGGGAGAACAACCATTTCCAGGCCCAGGGACATGTACTAGTCTGTGGGCGACCTAAATGTCAGAACTGGACAAAACATGACACCCTCAGCACACAGGGGGACAAACACCTACCTGGAGGTGACAGCATTCCCACCCTCATATGCCCCCCTAGACACAACTATGACATCATAACCAACAAAAACAGGACAATTCCTGCAGCTCTGTCGGACGCTGGGTATGTACATAGTCAATGGAAGGCTTCAAGGGGAGTCCTATGGTAGGTACACCTATAGCTCATCTCTTGGCAGTAGTATTGTAGATGACTTTATCACAGAACTCAACCCAGAGTCTAACAGAGCGTTCACAGTCAGCCCACTGACACCCCTATCAGATCACAGCAAAATCACACTACTTGAACAGAGCTTTGCTCAATGACGAGGCATCAGAGCCAAAAGAACTGAATAATATGAAGAAATGCTATAGATGGAAAAAAAAGCAGTGTGGAAATCTACCAAAAAACAATTAGATAACAACAAATTCAGTTCCTTCTAGACAATTTCCTGGACAAAATGTTTCACTGTAATAGTGAAGGTGTAAACTTGGCAGTAGAAAACCTAAATAGTATATTTGACCTTTCAGCTTACCTATACAATCTAAACATTTCAAGCAGACAACCAAAGAAAATGAACAACAATGACAAATGGTTTGATGAAGAATGCAAAAACCTAAGAAAGGAATTGAGAAACCTTCGCAACCAAAATCAGAGACCCAGAAAACTTGAGCCCACACCTTCACTATGGTGAATCACTAAAACAATAAAGAATTACACTATAGAAAAAGAAGGAACAGCACGTCAGAAATCAGCTCAATGTAATTGAAGAATCCATAGAATCTAACAATTTCTGGGAAAATTGGAAAACTGTAAACAACCAACAACACGAAGAATTATGTATCCAAAACGGGGGTATATGGAGAAACCACTTCTCCAATCTTTTTGGCTCTATAACAAAGAACAAACAGCAAAAACATATACATGATCAAATACAAAGCTTAGAATCAACTATTAAAGACTACCAGAACCCACTGGATTCTCCAATTACATTGAATGAACTACAGGACAAAATAAAAACCCTCCAACCCAAAAAGGCCTGTAGTGTTGATGGTATCCTAAATGAAATTATAAAATATACAGACCACAAATTCCAATTGGCTATACATAAACTCTTTAACATCATCCTCAGCTCTTGTCTCTTCCCCAATATTTGGAACCAAGGACCGATCACCCCAATCCACAAAAGTGAAGACAAAGTTGACCCCAATAACTACCGTGGGATATGTGTCAACAGCAACCTTGGGAAAATCCTCTGCATTATCATTAACAGCAGACTCGTACATTTCCTCAGTGAAAACAATGTACTAAGCAAATCTCAAATTGTCTTTTTACCAGAATACCGTACGACAGACCACGTATTCACCCTGCACACCCTAATTGAAAACAAACAAACCAAAACAAAGGCAAAGTCTTCTCAAGCTTTGTTGATTTCAAAAAATCTTTCGACTCAATTTGGCATGAGGGCCTACTATACAAATGGATGGAAAGTGGTGTTGGGGGAAAAATATACAACATTATAAAATCCAGGGGGTGAGACAGGGATGCAGCTTAAGCCCCACCCTCTTCAACATATATATATATATATATATAAACGAATTACAGAGGGTACTGGAACAGTCTGCAGCACCAGGCCTCACCCTACTAGAATCTGAAGTCAAATGTCTACTGTTTGCTGATGATCTGGTGCTTCTCTCCCCAACCAAGGAGGGCCTACAGCAGCACCTAGATCTTCTGCACAGATTCTGTCAGATCTGGGCCCTGACAGTAAATCTCAGTAAGATTGATACATACCTTGGCCTAAACATCAGCACCACAGGTAACTTCCACAGAGCTGTGAACAATCTGAGAGACAAGGCAAGAAGGGCCTTCTATGCCATCAAAAGGAACATAAAATCTGACATACCAATTTGGATCTGGCTTGAATCAGTTATAAAATCAGTTATTGAACCCATTGCTCTTTGTGGTTGTGAGGTCTGGGGTCCGCTCACCAAACAAAAATTCACAAAACGGGACAAACAGCAAATTGAGACTCTGCATGCAGAATTCTGCAAAAATATCCTCTGTGTACAACGTAAAACTCCAAATAATGCATGCAGAGCAGATTTAGGCCGATACCTGCCAATTATCAAAATCCAGAAAAGAGCCGTTAAATTCTACAACCAACTAAAAGGAAGCAATTCCCAAACCTTCATAACTTAGCCATCACCTACAGAGAGATGAACCTCTGTTCACAAACACAACCAGACCCCACAGAGCCCCAGGACAGAAACACAATTAGACCCAACCAAATCATGATTAAACAAAAAGATCATTATTGACACATTGGAAAGAATTTTCCAAAAGCCTGATAAAACTAGAATGCTATTTGGCCCTAAACAGAGAGTACACAGTGGCAGAACACCTGACCACTGTGACAGACCCAAAATTAAGGAACTCTTTGATTATGTACAGATTCAGTAAGCATAGCCTTGCTATTGAGAAAGGTCACAGAAGGCAGACCTGGCTATGAAGAGAAGAAAGGCTCTGTGCACCCTGGCCACAAAATGAGGTGAAAACTGAGCTGCACTTCCTAACCTCCTGCCAAATGTATGACCATATTTCCCTCAGATTACACAGACCCACAAAGAATAAAAATAAAAAATCTAATTTAGATTAACTCCCATATCTATTGGATGAAATACCACAGTGTGACATCACAGCAGCTAGATTTGAGACAAGAAAAGGCCAACCAGTGAAGAACAAACACCATTGTAAATACAACCTATATTTATGTTGATATATTTTCCCTTTTGTACTTTAACAATTTGCACATCATTACAACACTGTATATAGACACAATATGACATTTGAAATGTCTTTATTCTTTTGGAACGTTTGTGTTCCAAGTGTAATGTTTACTGTTCATTTTTATTGTTTATTTCACTTTTAATTATTATCTATTTCACTTGCTTTGGCAATGTAAACATGTGTTTCCCCTGCCAATAATGCCCCTTAAATTGAAATTGAATTGAGAGAGAGGTAGAGAAAGAGAGAGAGAAATGACAGAGGGGAAAGAGAGAAAAGAAAGATGAGAAATTGACAAATGGACAGGCAGACAGACAGACAGACAGGCATGCAGACAGGCATGTAGACAGGCAGCCAGCCAGCCAGGCATGCAGATGCAGACAGACAGTGATCAAAGTGTGTTGGTAGAGTTCAGCTGGTCAAGAGGTCACCATGGCAACGATGGGTCACGTAACATGAGTCCATCAGAGGACTGATGGCTGCGGGCTACAGAGGATGAGGAGGGAGGAGAAGAAACAGAATGACGAGAAAAACATCTGGAACAGGAGGGCAACAAATGTAGGAGAGATAAAGACAGAACAGAGAGAGGGACCAGGAAGGGGTGAGAGAGAACAGAGGGAAGGATCAGGAAGGGGTGAGGGAGAACAGAGGGAAGGATCAGGAAGGGGTGAGGGAGAACAGAGGGAAGGATCAGGAAGGGGTGAGGGAGAACAGAGGGAAGGATCAGGAAGGGGTGAGGGAGAACAGAGGGAAGGATCAGGAAGGGGTGAGGGAGAACAGAGGGAAGGATCAGGGAGAGTGAGAGAAAACAGAGGGAAGGATCAGGAAGGGGTGAGAGAAAACAGAGGGATGGATCAGGGAGAGTGAGAGAGAACAGAGGGAAGGATCAGGGAGAGTGAGAGAGAACAGAGGGAAGGATCAGGAAGGGGTGAGGGAGAACAGAGGGAAGGATCAGGAAGGGGTGAGAGAGAACAGAGGGAAGGATCAGGAAGGGGTGAGGGAGAACAGAGGGAAGGATCAGGGAGGGGTGAGGGAGAACAGAGGGAAGGATCAGGGAGGGGTGAGGGAGAACAGAGGGAAGGATCAGGAAGGGGTGAGGGAGAATAGAGGGAAGGATCAGGAAGGGGTGAGGGAGAACAGAGAGAGGGATCAGGAAGGGGTGAGGGAGAACAGAGGGAAGGATCAGGAAGGGGTGAGGGAGAACAGAGGGAAGGATCAGGAAGGGGTGAGAGAGAACAGAGGGAAGGATCAGGGAGAGGTGAGGGAGAACAGAGGGAAGGATCAGGAAGGGGTGAGAGAGAACAGAGGGAAGGATCAGGGAGGGGTGAGGGAGAACAGAGGGAAGGATCAGGAAGGGTAGTGGGTGACAAACCAGGGTCACTACATAATCATACAGTACAGGTCCCAACAATGACCTCAATATAACTACAATCTAACACATCTCCAATTCCTCCTCAGGATGAGAAGTTGCACCCTGAGGCCAGCACTCCCCAGTCCCAGGTCTCAGGATGAGAAGTTGCACCCTGAGGCCAGCACTCCCCAGTCCCAGGTCAGGTCAGCCCGCCTTGAGGGGGGCAGTAGCAGCTACACTGGGCATGTAGAGGCCTGTTCCTCACCTACAGAGTAGTCTCTTCCCAGTTTCTAGCAGAATTCCCAGTTTCTAGCAGGCTAAGTACATGACTAAGTACATGGTAATTTCTTCCCAGTAGCTAGCAGGCTAGACTAAGTACATGGTAGTCTCTTCCCAGTTTCTAGCAGGCTAGACTAAGTACGTGGTAATCTCTTCCCAGTAGCTAGCAGGCTAGACTAAGTACGTGGTAGTCTCTTCCCAGTTTCTAGCAGGCTAGACTAAGTACGTGGTAGTCTCTTCCCAGTTTCTAGCAGGCTAGACTAAGTACGTGGTAGTCTCTTCCCAGTTGCTACCAGGCTAGACTAAGTACGTGGTAGTCTCTTCCCAGTTTCTAGCAGGCTAGACTAAGTACGTGGTAGTCTCTTCCCAGTTTCTAGCAGGCTAGACTAAGTATGTGGTAGTTTCTTCCCAGTTTCTAGCAGGCTAGACTAAGTACGTGGTAGTCTCTTCCCGGTTGCTACCAGGCTAGACTAAGTACGTGGTTGTCTCTTCCCAGTAGCTAGCAGGCTAGACTAAGTACGTGGTAATCTCTTCCCAGTTTCTAGCAGGCTAGACTAAGTACATGGTAATCTCTTCCCAGTAGCTAGCAGGCTAGACTAAGTACATGGTAGTCTCTTCCCACTTTCTAGCAGGCTAGACTAAGTACGTGGTAATCTCTTCCCAGTATCTAGCAGTCTAGACTAAGTATATATATATATATATATACACACACACACACACACACACACACACACACACACACACACACACACCTACCCAGGTAGAACAGAACCTCATTGCGACCTCTGCCTTCCCCGTAACATGTGCTTCTTGTTAGTAGCTGGAAGAAACACTCCATTATATATGTGAAACTAGTAACATCACAGATGCTGCAGTATATCAGAAATCAAACACCACTGTAAAAAGAGCACCAACCTTCTTTATGGGCCGTGGAAAAGGCCTTTAGGCCAAAGCAGAGGTCTCGCTCCTATT
The DNA here is from genome assembly GCF_045791955.1 of Oncorhynchus clarkii lewisi. Classification (NCBI taxonomy): domain Eukaryota; kingdom Metazoa; phylum Chordata; class Actinopteri; order Salmoniformes; family Salmonidae; genus Oncorhynchus; species Oncorhynchus clarkii. Next base: position 25,798,368 of record NC_092179.1, read on the forward strand.
CATATGGTATCTGGTCTGGTGTGTATTAGACTAGAGGTGGTGGTAGGATCACTGTGGCTGTTGGAGGGGTCACAGACAAAGACTACAACGAGCGGTAGTTCAGGATTTTATCAATCAATCAAGTTTATTTATAAAGCCTCTTAACATCAGCAGATGTCACAAAGTGTTACACAGATTTTACAACTTGATGTTAGACGATTCCTTACCCTGAAATTAATATTTTTTATTTGTATTTAACTAGGCAAGTCAGGTAAGAACAAATTCTTATTTACAATCACGGCCTACACCGGCCAACCCCGGATGAGGCTGGGCCAATTGTGCGCCGCCCTATGGGACTCCCAATCACGGCCGGTTGTGATACAGCCTGGAAATATATGGGCCAGGATAAACCGTAATCCATGGTTCTGCTTTCTCTAAAGAGCCCCTACAAACTTCAGCTAACTTTAGCCACAGCTAGCTACAAATCAATGAGACTGGAGAGGACAGGACAAGGTTATTTTCCTCAGTGGAAAGCAGTTGCTGTGGTATCTACTTTAGAAACAAAGCTCTTCAAAGTAAACTGTGTATATCATAGCAACAAGCCCTGGCATAGCATTAACAGTATATTGATTAGTGTAATTACACGCCATTACACTCCATTATTTAAGTAGTAGCATTAATTACACAAGGCAAAAAACCCACCCATTGCAGATTAAGGGACGGATGAAAGAGATGGCAAGACAGAAGGGAGAATAAAAGAGAGAGAAAGAGGAGAGAGAGAAGTGAGGGAGTGAAACAGGAGATAAATAAAATGAGGGAGAAGAAGATATGGCAAGTTACAAAGGAGATGATGAAAGCAGAGAGAGACACAGATAAAAAGAGACACAGATAGAGAGAGAGACAGAGATAGAGAGAGAGAGACACAGATAGAGAGAGAGACAGAGAGAGAGAGAGAGAGAGAGAGACACAGAGAGAGAGAGATATAGAGAAAGAGACAGAGACAGCGAGAGAGACAGAAAGAGAGAGCGAGAGACAGAAAGAGAGAGTGAGAGAGACAGAAAGAGAGAGAGAGAAAGAGAGAGAGACAGAAAGAGAGAGTGAGAGAGACAGAAAGAGAGAGTGAGAGAGACAGAAAGAGAGAGAGACAGAAAGAGAGAGCGAGAGAGACAGAAAGAGAGAGCGAGAGACACAGAAAGAGAGAGCGAGAGACAGAAAGAGAGAGCGAGAGAGACAGAAAGAGAGAGCGAGAGAGACAGAAAGAGAGAGCGAGAGAGACAGAAAGAGAGAGCGAGAGAGACAGAAAGAGAAAGAGAGAGACAGAAAGAAAGAGAGAGACAGAAAGAGAGAAAGAGAGAGAGAGAGAAAGAGAAAGACAGAAAGACAGAGAAAGAGAGAAAAAGGAGCAAGAGATGGAGACACAGCATTCTCTTAATTAAAAAATAAACTTTGTTTCATCGAGTTGACAGGGAATTAATCTGTGGCTAGAGCAACACAGTAAGGAGCCAAACACTTTAGCCCTCCCTCTCTCTCTCTCTCCCTCCCTCCCCCTCTCTAGTATTACAGGGAGGGAACGGGAAGTGTGGTGCAGTGCTGTTGTCATGGTTACTGGGTGCAGAGCTACACCATACTGCAGAGTTAATGAAGAGAGAGAGAGTTATATAGCCTTCATCACATCACTGCCTCAACCTGGCTAAATACCTGCATCCACGGACAGAAAGATTTAAAAAGCAAATAAATATTGGTTGGTAGAATCAGTGTCACATTTATCTTAGGCAACCTTGTGAGACCAACCACAGGGAGGGTCCTGAGCTTCCCCCTGGTTCACTGCATTAATAAACATCAGGGTGTCAACAAAGCAAATAAAACCTAAAGCTCTAAACTCAAGCCAGGGCCTCGAGAGCAAATTCCTTTGGGATACAATCAAGACTTAAACTAAGTGTTAAATAAACAATATGCAATAACCACAACCAGTCCTAACATGTGAGATTTACAAACAGTAGAGCTGAACCAGTTCAAGGTCTTTCACACACAGGTTTATTGTATGTCTCTTGGGTTAGGTCAGAGACCGTTATGTGTGTGTGTGTGTGTGTGTGTGTGTGTGTGTGTGTGTGAGAGCGTGCACGTACGTGTTGGTGATTTTTCTTCTTTCTGACTTTCATTTACACTAAAGATAGATTTATTTTGATGTACACAAGGGATGACCATTCCCACAGTCCATAGGTTTTGCTATTACTTCAGTCAATGACAGGACTGAATCTACCATGTCAGAGGACAACTCCATGAATGTGGTCTCAGACCAAACAGACCCACTAACACATATCCAGCCTATAGCTCAAGTGATTCTACAGTATAGGCACTATGTCTTCACCTGGGGGCCCGTATGTCACAGACTCTGATACAGTATCGCTTCTTCAAACACACTGAGCCTGACCCTAAGCACACATCTCTGTAACTGATCTGGGATCTGCTGCAGGTATCTAGCGGCAGGTAGCCTGGCAGTTAAGAGCATTGGGCCAGTAACCGAAAGGTCGCTGGTTCTAATCCCTGAGTCGGCAAGGTGGAAAAATGTGCCGTTCTGCCCTTGAGCAAGGCAGTTATCCCATAACAACAACAGTGCCATGGATGTTGAATAAGGCAGCCCCCCCACACCTCTCTTATTCAGAGGGGTAGGGTTAAATGTGGAAGACACATTCTGGTTGAATGCATTCAGTTCTGACTTGGTATTCCCGATCACATAGCTGGCCTTTTAGACCTGGAAAAAATAAGAACAAAAGTGAAAGTTTTGCACATTGTCCTAAACGTATCATCAGCCAATTCACAAGAGGTATCTATCTCCCTGTGTATGTGTGTTTATGAGACAGTTTACAGCCAACACTAAAATAGAATTGTGCTTTCAGACTATTTTCCATCCTTACTCTCTTCCTACTAAACCATCCTTCTTCCTCCCCCCACGGTTTTCATGACAACTTTAAGGTCCTTTAATGGAACATTCACACTCCCCCCACTAAGGGGAACTAGCTGAAACTAGCTGAAACAACTGACCCAGAACCATGACAGGTCATAAGCGGTTGTGATGGCTCTTTCCACCTTGCTATAAGCTGGGTGACTTAATGGGAAAATCTACTCAAAAACTATCTTTAGTCCCACAATGTTTTGCATGTCAGGAGTCAAGGTTTCAAGATATTGGACTTTCAAGAAGCAAAGCATCTGTGTCTAGTTTCAGGGAACTAGGTGCATGTCGCACGTCACTACTTCACAGGCATCTGAACGTAAAAAGGCAGAAATGCCTTCTGGAACATGTGAACTTGCATGCCGTCTGTAAATATGAATAAATGGTTAAATTATGAGCCTAGTTGGTTTAGCCACGGAAAAAGCCAGGAACCTTCCCGCTAACCATGATTGGCTGAGATAATGGATGGGCTGGACATGCTGAGAGATTAGTTCAGATTGGTCTGCCATGTAGCATGCTTCAGAGTATGATACCTACAGAGAAAAGAGTATGATAGCTAAGGAGATGGAGAAAATTCAGGTGTTTGATTGCAAATGCGGAGGAAGTCGAAAAGAGAACATAGAAGGCTGAGTTGGGAGTATGGTTCATTGTTTAGCTACATGTCTAAACAAAAGATTCCACAATGTAAGTAATCCTTTCACTGTACCGTTTACACCTTCTGTATCCTGTGCATGTGACAAATACACATTGATTTTATTTTATATAGTGTGTGTTTACCAGAGACGGTAATGTGAAGAACAACATGACCTGCACCAAAGTCAAATTAGCATATAACGTTAGGCCAACGAGACAGTGTCCAAGTTCTAAAATTATCCAGTAGAATGCCCTGCTTTTATTTTGTCACATTAACAACTGTAAACTGTTTTCTGTAATTAGCTCACCATTAACTAGTAAATAGTGATATTGTTGTGAGTTTATTTTCCTGTAATAATTAATTCAAATTAGCTAAAGTTAAGACATTGTCGGCTATATGATATGTTCATTATTTGAACTGGCTAGCCAGCTAACTTAACGTTAGCTAGCTAGCTAACAAGCTAGAAACAAACCAAAACATTGTTTAGAAAGTGAACATGTGAATCCTTAAAGAGATGGGTGGGGCTTAAGAGGGTGTGAACGATGCTGAACGGGTGTAGACAAAGAAGAGCTCTCCAGTTAGTTGTACCAAAAATATTCAAGGGCCATTTTCTCAAAAGTGGGATTACAAATTTATCAACTTTCAAAGCAGAATTACTTTCCCATTGTTCATCAACTGTAGTGTATGATATACCATTTTCCAGCTCTGAGTCTGTACTTTTATCCAATGTAAAAAATACCATTTAAAATGTTGCTACATCAGACGGAATCGAGACGGTCTAATCGAGCCGGTCGGTCACATTTTGCATAATTATGATGTTGTTGCTCGGTGACACTTTGCTTCTTGAAAGTCTAATATCTTGAAAACTTGACTGCTGCCATGCAAAACATTTTGGGACTTTCAATTGTGGACTAATTCTTTTTTTTAAATGTAAGATAGTTTTTGAGTGGAGTTTCCTTTTAAGGGGTCAGAGTTCGATAATCTAGGCAATTCAAGTCAAACTGGCCACAGATGACAGTTCTTCTTGAACAGTTAAACTAATCCAGCCAGTCCCAACTCGCTCCCTAGCCCTTCCTCTTGGCCCTAACCCTTCGATGGTTGCAGATCTGTAAAACTTAAGCTCAACATGAACTATACCTATCCAGGCCCTTCAGATCTACAAACATTGACAATACCTATCCAGGCCCTTCAGATCTATAAATATTGACTATACCTATCCAGGCCCTTCAGATCTATAAACATTGACTATACCTATCCAGGCCCTTCAGATCTACAAACATTGACTATACCTATCCAGACCCTTCAGATCTATAAACATTGACTATACCTATCCAGACCCTTCAGATCTATAAACATTGACTATACCTATCCAGGCCCTTCAGATCTACAAACATTGACTATACCTATCCAGACCCTTCAAATCTATAAACATTGACAATACCTATCCAGGCCCTTCAGATCTATAAACATTGACTATACCTATCCAGACCCTTCAGATCTACAAACATTGACTATACCTATCCAGGCCCTTCAGATCTATAAACATTGACTATACCTATCCAGGCCCTTCAGATCTATAAACATTGACTATACCTATCCAGGCCCTTCAGATCTATAAACATTGACTATACCTATCCAGACCCTTCAGATCTACAAACATTGACTATACCTATCCAGGCCCTTCAGATCTATAAACATTGACTATACCTATCCAGACCCTTCAGATCTATAAACATTGACTATACAGTGCCTTGCGAAAGTATTCACCAAAAAATGTCAGTCTCTCGATGTGCAAAACTGATAGAGACATACCCCAAGCGACTTACAGCTGTAATCGCAGCAAAAGGTGGCGCTACAAAGTATTAACTTAAGGGGGCTGAATAATTTTGCACGCCCAATATTTCAGTTTTTGATTTGTTAAAAAAGTTTGAAATATCCAATAAATGTCGTTCCACTTCATGATTGTGTCCCACTTGTTATTGATTCTTCACAAAAAAATACAGTTTTATATCTTTATGTTTGAAGAATGAAATGTGGCAAAAGGTCGCAAAGTTCAAGGGGGCCGAATACTTTCGCAAGGCACTGTACCTATCCAGGCCCTTCAGATCTACAAACAGTGATGGGTTAGGGCCAAGGTAGAGTGGTAGAGCGTGAATTGGAAATCGGCTCTCCTATTGTTGTTTTGCCTTCTTTTACTTAGGGTGCTTAATGACTTGAGTTAACACTTAAGCCAACGCAGTGAGATGCCAATGCAGCAACATAATGTTGAGTCAATGCAGTGAGATACCAATGCAGCAACATAATGTTGAGCCAACGCAGTGAGATACCAATGCAGCAACATACTGTTGAGCCAACGCCGTGAGATACCAATGCAGCAACATAATGTTGAGCCAACGCAGTGAGATACCAATGCAGCAACATACTGTTGAGCCAACGCAGTGAGATGCCAATGCAGCAACATAATGTTGAGCCAATGCAGTGAGATACCAATGCAGCAACATAATGTTGAGCCAACGCAGTGAAATACCAATGCAGCAACATAATGTTGAGTCAATGCAGTGAGATGCCAATGCAGCAACATAATGTTGAGTCAATGCAGTGAGATACCAATGCAGCAACATAATGTAGAGCCAACGCAGTGAGATGCCAATGCAGCAACATACTGTTGAGCCAACGCAGTGAGATGCCAATGCAGCAACATAATGTTGAGCCAACGCCGTGAGATACCAATGCAGCAACATACTGTTGAGCCAACGCAGTGAGATACCAATGCAGCAACATAATGTTGAGCCAACGCAGTGAAATACCAATGCAGCAACATAATGTTGAGCCAACGCAGTGAGATGCCAATGCAGCAACATAATGTTGAGCCAACGCAGTGAGATACCAATGCAGCAACATACTGTTGAGCCAACGCCGTGAGATACCAATGCAGCAACATACTGTTGAGCCAACGCCGTTAGATGCCAATGCAGCAACATAATGTTGAGCCAACGCCGTGAGATACCAATGCAGCAACATACTGTTGAGCCAACGCCGTGAGATACCAATGCAGCAACATACTGTTGAGCCAACACAGAAAGATACCAATGCAGCAACATACTGTTGAGCCAATGCAGCAACATAGTGTTGAGCCAATGCAGTGAGATATCAATGCAGCAACATAATGTTGAGCCAACACAGAAAGATACCAATGCAGCAACATAGTGTTGAGCCAATGCAGTGAGATACCAATGCAGCAACATACTGTTGAGCCAATGCAGCAACATAGTGTTGAGCCAATGCAGTGAGATATCAATGCAGCAACATAATGTTGAGCCAACACAGAAAGATACCAATGCAGCAACATAGTGTTGAGCCAATGCAGTGAGATACCAATGCAGCAACATACTGTTGAGCCAATGCAGTGAGATACCAATGCAGCAACATACTGTTGAGCCAATGCAGCAACATAGTGTTGAGCCAATGCAGTGAGATACCAATGCAGCAACATAATGTTGAGCCAACACAGAAAGATACCAATGCAGCAACATACTGTCGAGCCAATGCATTGAGATACAGCTAACATAGCGACACTAGCATGGTAACATCTTCAACCACTGAGATGTACTGAGCTGGTACTGTGAGATATAGACATTATGCTTTATAACAGAGGTCTAGTCAGTTCAAAAGGACATTCTTCCAAAGGAGGTTGGTGGCACCTTTATTGGGGAGGACGGCCTCATGGTAATGGCTGGAGCGGAAGGAGGGAATGGTATCAAATACATCAAACACAAGGAAAGCATGTGTTTGATACCATTCCCTCCTTCCGCTCCAGACATTACCATGAGGCCGCCATTCCATTCGCTCCGTTCCAGACATTATGAGCCGTCCTCCCCTCAGCAGCCTCCAATGCATTCGTCATAGTCTAGACTAGAGACCTGAGGTTCAAGCAGACTACTGTGAGTCCGACTCTGTTTACAACGATTTAGTAACCTGCCTTTCACTGTAGAATTCATTTATCTTTCTGCATATTTCTTCCAGAATTGTTATTTCAACCTTTTGCAGCATTACTGTGCATAAATAAGATATTTATGAACGATTCTCCTTTCAAATATCATCTACCCTTTTTCTACCATGGACAGTTTTGTTGTCTCGTGGAGTTATGTCTAGATGAAAGAGGGTGACGTTTCTCTTCCTGGTCCTGTTGAAGTAGCTCGCCATGATTGGAAGAGTCTGGGTGTTACTGTCTGGGGGAAAATATAGACCTGGAGATAATATATAGACCTGGAGATGATATATAGACCTGGAGATGATATATAGACCTGGAGATAATATATGGACCTGGAGATAATATATGGACCTGGAGATAATATATGGAAATAATATATGAACCTAGAGATAATATTTGGACCTGGAGATAAAATATGTACCTGGAGATAATATATGGACCTGGAGATAAATAGCCTCAGTCTAGGTTCTCTAAAGGCCACACAGTCCACATTCTTTATTTCTCTATACGGAGAGAGAGATCGGTAGTCAGATGGATTACACAGAAATAAATGTTGATAGAGAGGCAGACAGACAGACAAAGAGATACAGATACACTGACTGACATGCAGACTGACATACAGGCAGACAGACTGTTATAGAGGAAGGGAAACATCTCAGACAGCTACATGACACACGCTAACAGATATCAGTATCGGCTGGGAGCATTGGCATTGATGAACTGAACATCTAGCCATATGGTGTGGTGTGTGGTGTACTTCAAAAGAGGAAGATCATGTGTTGGTTTAGGGAGAGAAGACAGTCTCTTTATGTAGGTGATAGGCCCAGGGCCTGAGGCATTGTGGCTGTCTTGTCTGAAACTGCCCCTGAATTATTAGAAGGTTGCAACATCTGGAAACATAGTGATGGATGGCCAGGTGTGTGCGTATGCACGCACACACACACACACACACACACACACACACACACACACACACACACACACTTATAAAGAAGGAAAGGAATAAAGATCCAGCTAAGAGGAAAGTAGAGATACAAGATTCGACAGTTTGCAGTTTAATACCCATCTATCTCTTCAAATGTCTTGGAATCTGATTTATTCTAAAAAGAGATACAGAGTCAGTGATGAACTGCTTATCGCCCTGACAACAGACACATAAAAGACCAGATAATAGCAGCATTTTCAATTTGATGAGATTATTACACAGTCAGAGTTCTAATCACCCCTGCCTAAGCAAGGGGAAATGATACCATATCACTACTCTGAATGTGGTGATACTAGATGAAGGACTAAGAGATAACATGAAGGAAAGACCTCTTTGGTGTGTGTGTGTGAAGGGGCTGCATCTAAGCATGGCTAGGTTAGGTGAATCAGCTCTCTACTACACCTTAAGGCATATTATACAGTAGATACCCAGCCCTACCCTACAACAGAACACAGATAACTCACCCTTACACAGTAGATACCCAGCCCTGCCCTACAACAGAACACACAGATAACTCACCCTAATACAGTAGATACCCAGCCCTGCCCTACAACAGAACACACAGATAACTCACCCTTATACAGTAGATACCCAGCCCTGCCCTACAACAGAACACACAGATAACTCACCCTTATACAGTAGATACCCAGCCCTGCCCTACAACAGAGCACACAGATAACTCACCCTTATACAGTAGATACCCAGCCCTGCCCTACAACAGAACACAGATAACTCACCCTTATACACTAGATACCCAGCACAGCCCTACAACAGAACACAGATAACTCACCCTTATACAGTAGATACCCAGCCCTACAACAGAACACACAGATAACTCACCCTTATACACTAGATACCCAGCCCAGCCCTACAACAGAACACAGATAACTCACCCTTATACAGTAGATACCCAGCCCTGCCCTACAACAGAACACACAGATAACTCACCCTTATATAGTAGATACCCAGCCCAGCTCTACAACAGAGCACACAGATAACTCACCCTTATACAGTAGATACCCAGCCCTGTAACAGAACACACAGATAACTCACCCTTATACAGTAGATACCCAGCCCTGCCCTACAACAGAACACACAGATAACTCACCCTTATACACTAGATACCCAGCCCTGCAACAGAACACACAGATAACTCACCCTTATACAGTAGATACCCAGCCCTGCCCTACAACAGAACACACAGATAACTCACCCTTATACACTAGATACCCAGCCCTGCAACAGAACACACAGATAACTCACCCTTATACAGTAGATACCCAGCCCTGCCCAACAACAGAACACACAGATAACTCACCCTTATACAGTAGATACCCAGCCCTGCCCTACAACAGAACACAGATAACTCACCCTTATACAGTAGATACCCAGCCCAGCCCTACAACAGAACACACAGATAACTCACCCTTATACAGTAGATACCCAGCCCTGCCCTACAACAGAACACAGATAACTCACCCTTATACAGTAGATACCCAGCCCTGCCCTACAACAGAACACACAGATAACTCACCCTTATACAGTAGATACCCAGCCCTGCCCTACAACAGAACACACAGATAACTCACCCTTATACAGTAGATACCCAGCCCTGCCCTACAACAGAACACAGATAACTCACCCTTATACAGTAGATACCCAGCCCTGCCCTACAACAGAGCACACAGATAACAAGGATTGAAGAACGGCTCAATTATCTTTCTTATTATACTGTAATCATCTTTATTAATGGGTGACAGTCCAGGATATCTTTCTGCATTGCAGTACAGGTTATAGCAACAACAATAGATTGTATAGTCAATATTTTATTTATTTAACCTTCATTTAACTAGGCAAGACAGTTAAGAACAAATTCTTACTTAAAATGATGGCCTACCCCGGCCAAACCCTAACGACGCTGGGCCAATGGTGCGCCACCCTATGGGACTCCCATCACGGCAGGTTGTGATAAAGCCTGGAATCGAACCTGGGCCTGTAGTGACGCCTCTAGCACTGAGATGCAGTGATCGCTGCGCCACTCGGGAGCCCAATAGCAAGACTGAGAAGTCAAGAGTTTGGCACATGTCATTGACTAAATGTATTATAATGTATGTTTCGGTTTGAGTCAAGTTGAAGCAGGGAATCATTATATTTGGTGTAATGTCCTAACATTCTAATTATTCTATCCTCTGACTATATTATTAGTAAATGAATGACTCCATCTGGACCAGCTAACACACAGGTACGTCTTTATTCAGAAAAGACAGGTGAATGTGTCCATCATTGTTCATTCTGTGTGACCTTTCAACTCTTGAAAGAGCATCTACTTATCCCTCCCTCTCTCCTGTACGTCCTCACTCCTCCTCTTCCTCTCTTCTGTACCTCTTCCTCTCTCCTGTACCTCTTCACTCCTCCTTGTCCTCTCTCCTGTACCCCTACACTCCTCCTCGTCCTCTCTCCTGTATCTCTTCACTCCTCCTCTTCCTCTCTCCTGTACCTCTTTACAACTCCTCCTCTCTCTCTCTCTCCTGTACCTCTTCACTCCTCCTCTTCCTCTCTCCTGTACCTCTTCACTCCTCCTTGTCCTCTCTCCTGTACCCCTACACTCCTCCTCGTCCTCTCTCCTGTATCTCTTCACTCCTCCTCTTCCTCTCTCCTGTATCTCTTCACTCCTCCTCTGCCTCTCTCCTGTAACTCTTTACAACTCCTCCTCTCTCTCTCTCCTGTACCTCTTCACTCCTCCTCTTCCTCTCTCCTGTACATCTTCACTCCTCCTCTACCTCTCTCCTGTACCTCTTCACTCCTCATCTCCCTCTCCCTCTCTCTCATGTCTCAGTGTTTGGGGCTTAGGGCTGGGTCCGGGGGTTTTGCGTCCCGACAGGATAGGTGGCAGGATGGGTTTGGCGTTGGAGCCTGGGCGTGCCATGGTGGCGGTGGCGCCCGGAGAGAGGAGATCGGAGCCGGGGCGAGGGGCGTCAGGAGTGTGGCCAGATTCTACTTGATCTGGGGGAGAAACAAGTACACAACCAATGAGTTACTAATACTTGGAAAGATGTGTGCTTTCATATATACAGAGGATCCATAACTGGTATATCTAGGGAGGAGACATACAGTTAAAGTCGGAAGTTTACATACACCTCAGCCAATTACATTTAAACTCAGTTTTTCACAATTCCTGACATTTAATCAGAGTAAAAATTCCCTCTTAGGTCAGTTAGGATCACCACTTTATTTTAACAATGTGAAATGTCAGAATAATAGTAGAGAGAATGATTTATTTTTTATTTCTTTCATCACATTCCCAGTGGGTCAGAAGTTTACATACTCAATTAGTATTTGGTAGCATAGCCTTTAAATCGTTTAACTTGGGTCAAACTTTTCGGGTAGCCTTCCACAAGCTTCCCACAATAAGTTGGGTGAATTTTGTCCCATTCCTCCTGACAAAGCTGGTGTAACTGAGTCAGGTTTGTAGGCCTTCTTGCTCGCACAAACTTTTTCAGTCCTGCCCACACATTTTCTATAGAATTGAGGTCAGGGCTTTGTGATGGTCACTCCAACACCTTGACTTTATTGTCCTTAAGCCATTTTGCCACAACTTTGGAAGTATGCTTGGGGTCATTGCCCATTTGGAAGACCCATTTGCGACCAAGCTTTAACTTCCTGACTGATGTCTTGAGATGTTGCTTCAATATAGCCACATAATTTTACATCTTCATGATACCATCTATTTTGTGAAGTGCACCAGTCCCTCCTGCAGCAAAGCACCCCCACAACATGATGCTGCCATCCCCGTGCTTCACGGTTGGGATGGTGTTCTTCAGCTTGCAAGCATCTCCCTTTTTCTTCCAAACGTAACAATGGTCATCACGGCAAAACAGTTCTAATTTTGTTTCATCAGACCAGAGGACATTTCTCCAAAAAGTACTTTGTCCCCATGTGCAGTTGCAAACCATAGAAGCAGTGGCTTCTTCCTTGCTGAGCGGCCTTTCAGGTTATGTCGATATAGGACTCGTTTTACTGTACTTGGGGACTTTTGTACCTTTTGTACCTTTCCTGCAGCATCTTCACAAGGTCCTTTGCTGTTGTTCTGGGATTGATTTGCATTTTTCGCATTTCTAGGAGACAGAACTTGTCTCCTTCCTGAGCGGTATGACGACTGCGTGGTCCAATGGTGTTTAAACTTGCATACTATTGTTTGTACCGATAAACGTGGTACCTTCAGGTGTTTGGAAATTTCTCCCGAGGATGAACCAGACTTCTGGAGGTCTACAATTTTTATCTGAGGTCTTGGCTGATTTCTTTTGATTTTCCCATGATGTCAAGCAAAGAGGCACTGAGTTTGAAGGTAGGCCTTTGTCACGTTCGTCGAAAAGAGGAGACCAAAAGCGCAGCGTGAATTGAATACATATTATATTTTAATGAAGACAGACACTAAACAAACTACAAAAAACAACAAAACGAACGTGAAGCTATACTACAAACGTGCAGACAACTAGACGAAATACCCAAAGAAGATAGCTGCCTAAATATGGTTCCCAATCAGAGACAACGATACACACCTGCCTCTAATTGAGAACCAATCTAGGCAACCATAGACATATATAAACACCTAGATAGTAAACAACCCCAAAAACCTACAAAACCCCTAGACAGTACAAAAAACACATACATCACCCATGTCACACCCTGACCTAACCAAAACAATAAAGAAAACAAAGAATACTCAGGTCTGGGTGTGACAGCCTTGAAATACATCCACAGGTACACCTCCAATTGACTCAAATGCTGTAAATTAGCCATGACAGAAGCTTCTAAAGCCGTGACATCATTTTCTGGAATGTTCCAAGCTGTTTAATGGCACAGTCAACTTAGTGTATGTAAACTTCTGACCCACTGGAATTGTGATTTAGTGAATTAGAAATGAAATAATCTGTCTGTAAACAACTGTTGGGAAAATTACTTGTCATGCACAAAGTAGATGTCCTAACCAACTTGCCAAAACTATAGTTTGTTAACAAGGAATTTGTGGAGTGGTTGAAAAACTAGTTTTAATGTCTCCAACCTAAGTGTATGTAGACTTCCGACTTCAACTGTAGATTATCATACATCTACAACAAGAGAATCACACTAGAAAGTATTGAGGGAACAGAGAGAAAGAGATTGATGACTAGCCAACACAGTTCTATGAGGTAGAAGAATAAGTGTCATGACAAAATGTCCACCTGCTAGAGAGAGAGACATGAAGAAAGGCAGAGACAGAGAGAGATACAGAGAGGGAGCCAGTCATTGGTCAAAACGAGAGGAGATTGAGCAAGGGTAAGTCACCTTTCAGCATTTCCAGGTTGTGTCCCAGAGAGGAGACATCCAGGGGCTCCACGGTGGTGTCCAAGCCCAGGTCTGAACACCCGGCTGGCCCTGCTGTCTCTGAGAAGGCCCCTGCTGAGCTGGGAATGGACAGGCCAGAACTAGCACGGGAGTCATCAGAGCTGATACCAGGGGGGAGAGAGAGAGACAGGGTAAGAGAGAGAGAGAGAGACAGGGTAAGAGAGAGAGACAGGGTAAGAGAGAGAGAGAGAGAGAGAGAGAGAGAGAGAGAGAGAGAGAGAGAGAGAGAGAGAGAGAGAGAGAGAGAGAGAGAGAGAGAGAGAGAAAATCATGGGAAAAGACCGAGACAGTGAGAGAAAGACAGGCAGAAAGAGACAGGGGAAGAAGAGAGAGAGACAGTGGAAGAAAGTGAGAGAGAGAGACAGTGGAAGAAAGAGAGAGAGAGACAGGGGAAGAGAAAATCATGGGAAAAGACAGAGACAGTGAGAGAAAGACAGGCAGAAAGAGACAGAGGAAGACACAGAGAGAGACAGGGGAAGACGAGAGAGAGAGAGAGACAGGGGAAGAAGAGAGAGAGAGACAGTGGAAGAAGAGAGAGAGAGACAGTGGAAGAGAGAGAGAGACAGGGAAAGAGAGAAAGAGAGAGAGACAGGGGAAGAGAGAGAGAGAGAGAGACAGGGGAAGAAAGAGAGAGAGAGAGAGAGAGAGACAGAGAGAGTAAAACAGAGAGAGAGAGAAAAACAGAGAGAGAAGGACAGGGGAAGAGAAAATCATGGGAAAAGACAGACAGTGAGAGAAAGACAGGCAGAAAGAGACAGGGGAAGACGAGAGAGAGAGAGAGAGAGACAGGGGAAGAAGAGAGAGAGAGAGAGAGAGTAAAACAGAGAGAGAGAGAGTAAAACAGAGAGAGAGAGAGTAAAACAGAGAGAGAGAGACAGAGAGAGAGAGACAGAGACAGAGAGAGAGACAGAGACAGAGAGAGAAAGAGACAGAGAGAGAGAGAGACAGAGAGAGAGACAGAGAGAGAGACAGAGACAGAGACAGACAGAGACAGAGAGAGAGAGTAAAACAGAGAGAGAGAGAGAGAGAGAGAGTGAGAGAGTAAAACAGAGAGAGAGAGACAGAGACAGAGAGAGAGAGACAGAGACAGAGACAGAGACAGACAGAGAGAGAAAAACAGAGAGAGAGAGAGAGACAGAGAGTGAGAGAGTAAAACAGAGAGAGAGAGAGAGAGAGGCAGAGAGAGAGAGAGAGAGAGAGTAAAACAGCGAGTGTGAGAGAGAGAGAAAAACAGAGAGAGAGAGTAAAATAGCGAGTGTGAGAGAGAGAGAAAAACAGAGATAGAGTTTAAACCATAGAGAGTAAAACAGAGAGAAAGAGAGAGAGAGAGAGAGACAGACAGACAGACAGGTGCAGAGAAATAATAAAGACAAGTGAAAAGGAGAAAGCAATGGAGCTGCCAAGTGTGTGTATGTACATTTCTGTTACAGTAGGTAGACTGGTAGAAACCTGACACACAGTATTAAAGTCTCATTGGCAGGTTGGCTCTGTCCCAGTCTAGTCTCACACTGACACAACCCCTCCTTCTCAAAGGGCTGTCAGGAACATATTCTGTTGTGAAACCAGATACTTGAGGAGGAGAGAAAGTGATGGAAAGCACCATCAGCGATAAGACACTCCTCCGTCAAATATGTCCCATAGAGAGAGACAGGTAAAACATATCCCATACAGGTGGTATCAGACAGTCTGTGTTGAAGGCAAATTGGCCTAAGCATGTAGACTTCCAGATCTTTTATAACCATGAAAACTGGGTTAAATTTGTACCAATTAATGGAGGTTATGTCATTAGGTACAGTGCATTCAGAAAGTATTCAGACCCCTTGAATTCTTCCACATTTTGTTATGTTAAAGCCTTATTCTAAATTGTATTAAATATTTATTTTCCTCATCAATCTACACACAATACCCCATAATGACAAAGCAAAAACAGTTTTTTGGACATTTTTGCTCATTTATGAAACATTTTAAATATCACATTTACATAACTATTCAGACCCTTTACTCAGTACTTTGTTGAAGCACCTTTGGCAGCGATTACCTCTTGGCACACCTGTATTTGGGGAGTTTCTCCCATTCTTCTCTGCAGATCCTCTCAAGCTCTGTCAGGCTGGATGGGGAGTGTTGCTGCAGAGATATTTTCAGGTCAAGTCCAGGCTCTGGTTGGGCCACTCAATGACATTCAGAGACTTGCCCCGAAGCCACTCCTGCGTTGTCTTGGCTGTGTGCTTAGGGTCGTTGTCCTGTTGGAAGGTGAACGTTCGCCCTGTCTGAGGTCCTGAGCTCTATGGAGCAGGTTTTCATCAAGGATCTCTCTGTACTTTGCTCTCTTCATCTTCAGCCTCGATCCTGCCAGCTCTAGGAAGAGAGTCTTGGTGGTTCCAAACTTTTTCCATTTAAGAATGATGGAGGCCACTGCGTTCTTGGGGACCTTCAATGCTGCAGACATGTTCTGGTACCCTTCTCCAGATCTGTGCCTCGTCTCGGAGCTCTTCCATGGATTAGTTTTGGCTCTGACATGCACTGTCAACTGTGGAACATTACTGTATATAGATGTGTGCCTTTCCAAATCATGTCCAATCATTTAAATTGACCCCAGGTGGACTCCAATCTAGTTGTAAAAACATCAATGAGTTCAATTTCGAGTCTCATAGCGAAGGGTCTGAATACTTATGTAAATAAGGTATGTTTTTTTATTTTTTATAAATAAGCTAAAATTTAGATTAGATTGATACAAAAATAAAATATCTAATCCATTGTAGAATAAGGCTGTAACGTAACAAAATGTGGAACAAGTCAAGAGGTCTGAATACTTTGTGAATGCCCTGTATGTCATTAGGTATGTCATTAGGTATGTCATTAGGTATGTCATTCCATGGACTTTACCATGAGATAGGTTCAGACATCATTCTGTTGAACATCTTCGTTTTTTAATGGATTGGTTGCTATGAATACCTGACTAACCAAGGACATTCTAAAACACCTCCCACGCCTATACTTATATCCAAAGCCAACAAGGAGGATTTTAGAAAGATCTATTCAATCAATAATTAAAGAAGTTATTCAGTAAAATAGAGTTGCTGGATTGGCACAGCTATTTCAACTAAAACAAGAGCATAACAACACTACTTTACAGGTCACAAGAAAATAGGTAAGAAAATCACTTAGTGGCAGTAATTTGCTGATGTGAGGGACTTAAACCTCCCTCCCTCCCTTAAACCTATACTCCCTGTTGGTTCTACGTTAACAAATGACCTTCAGCTCTCAGACATGCTGTATACACAGAAATGCTTATTTCACCGGTGTAAGTCGTAAGCTGTGTTAATGGTTATTCCAGTGTACACAGGGAGGAGGCATTAGGAGGGACAGATATCCATCAATGTTGAGGTGTACAGAGACTTGTCCCCAGATGGTGTGGAGTTGTTACCTGAGAACTCAGTAAAGAAGAAGCTCTTGAACACATAAGGTCAGCCAGTGAATACTACTACATAAGGTCAGCCAGTGAATACTAGTACATAAGGTCAGCCAGTGAATACTACTACATAAGGTCAGCCAGTGAATACTACTACATAAGGTCAGCCAGTGAATACTACTACATAAGGTCAGCCAGTGAATACTACTACATAAGGTCAGCCAGTGAATACTACTACATAAGGTCAGCCAGTGAATACTACTACATAAGGTCAGCCAGTGAATACTAGTACATAAGGTCAGCCAGTGAATACTAGTACATAAGGTCAGCCAGTGAATACTACTACATAAGGTCAGCCAGTGAATACTACTACATAAGGTCAGCCAGTGAATACTACTACATAAGGTCAGCCAGTGAATACTACTACATAAGGTCAGCCAGTGAATACTAGTACATAAGGTAAGCCAGTGAATACTACTACATAAGGTCAGCCAGCGAATACTACTACATAAGGTCAGCCAGTGAATACTACTACATAAGGTCAGCCAGTGAATACTACTACATAAGGTCAGCCAGTGAATACTACTACATAAGGTCAGCCAGTGAATACTAGTACATAAGGTCAGCCAGTGAATACTAGTACATAAGGTCAGCCAGTGAATACTACTACATAAGGTCAGCCAGCGAATACTACTACATAAGGTCAGCCAGCGAATACTAGTACATAAGGTCAGCCAGTGAATACTACTACATAAGGTCAGCCAGCGAATACTACTACATAAGGTCAGCCAGTGAATACTACTACATAAGGTCAGCCAGTGAATACTACTACATAAGGTCAGCCAGTGAATACTACTACATAAGGTCAGCCAGTGAATACTAACACAAGTGTGTGCACTGCTCTTGATCAATCATAATAAGATAGATTGGAACGTTTCAGTCTATTAGAAAATAATAAAGTTCAGCATTACAGTGGATGCTAGTCCCCTAGGGGACTATACTATACAAATACAACAGCAGTGGATGCTAGTCCCCTAGGGGACTATACTATACAAATACAACAGCAGTGGATGCTAGTCCCCTAGGGGACTATACTATACAAATACAACAGCAGTGGATGCTAGTCCCCTAGGGGACTATACTATACCAATACAACAGCAGTGGATGCTAGTCCCCTAGGGGACTATACTATACCAATACAACAGCAGTGGATGCTAGTCCCCTAGGGGACTATACTATACAAATACAACAGCAGTGGATGCTAGTCCCCTAGGGGACTATACTATACAAATACAACAGCAGTGGATGCTAGTCCCCTAGGGGACTATACTATACCAATACAACAGCAGTGGATACTAGTCCCCTAGGGGACTATACAAATACAACAGCAGTGGATGCTAGTCCCCTAGGGGACTATACAAATACAACAGCAGTGGATGCTAGTCCCCTAGGGGACTATACAAATACAACAGCAGTGGATACTAGTCCCCTAGGGGACTATACAAATACAACAGCAGTGGATGCTAGTCCCCTAGGGGACTATACAAATACAACAGCAGTGGATGCTAGTCCCCTAGGGGACTATACAAATACAACAGCAGTGGATACTAGTCCCCTAGGGGACTATACAAATACAACAGCAGTGGATACTAGTCCCCTAGGGGACTATACTATACAATACAACAGCAGTGGATGCTAGTCCCCTAGGGGACTATACTATACAAATACAACAGCAGTGGATGCTAGTCCCCTAGGGGACTATACTATACAAATACAACAGCAGTGGATACTAGTCCCCTAGGGGACTATACTATACAAATACAACAGCAGTGGATGCTAGTCCCCTAGGGGACTATACTATACAAATACAACAGCAGTGGATGCTAGTCCCCTAGGGGACTATACTATACCAATACAACAGCAGTGGATGCTAGTCCCCTAGGGGACTATACTATACAAATACAACAGCAGTGGATGCTAGTCCCCTAGGGGACTATACTATACAAATACAACAGCAGTGGATACTAGTCCCCTAGGGGACTATACAAATACAACAGCAGTGGATACTAGTCCCCTAGGGGACTATACAAATACAACAGCAGTGGATACTAGTCCCCTAGGGGACTATACAAATACAACAGCAGTGGATGCTAGTCCCCTAGGGGACTATACTATACAAATACAACAGCAGTGGATGCTAGTCCCCTAAGGGACTATACTATACAAATACAACAGCAGTGGATGCTAGTCCCCTAAGGGACTATACTATACAAATACAACAGCAGTGGATACTAGTCCCCTAGGGGACTATACAAATACAACAGCAGTGGATACTAGTCCCCTAGGGGACTATACAAATACAACAGCAGTGGATACTAGTCCCCTAGGGGACTATACAAATACAACAGCAGTGGATGCTAGTCCCCTAGGGGACTATACTATACAAATACAACAGCAGTGGATGCTAGTCCCCTAAGGGACTATACTATACAAATACAACAGCAGTGGATGCTAGTCCCCTAAGGGACTATACTATACAAATACAACAGCAGTGGATGCTAGTCCCCTAGGGGACTATACAAATACAACAGCAGTGGATGCTAGTCCCCTAGGGGACTATACTATACAAATACAACAGCAGTGGATGCTAGTCCCCTAGGGGACTATACTATACAAATACAACAGCAGTGGATGCTAGTCCCCTAGGGGACTATACTATATCAATACAACAGCAGTGGATACTAGTCCCCTAGGGGACTATACAAATACAACAGCAGTGGATACTAGTCCCCTAGGGGACTATACAAATACAACAGCAGTGGATGCTAGTCCCCTAGGGGACTATACAAATACAACAGCAGTGGATACTAGTCCCCTAGGGGACTATACAAATACAACAGCAGTGGATGCTAGTCCCCTAGGGGACTATACAAATACAACAGCAGTGGATGCTAGTCCCCTAGGGGACTATACTATACAAATACAACAGCAGTGGATACTAGTCCCCTAGGGGACTATACAAATACAACAGCAGTGGATACTAGTCCCCTAGGGGACTATACAAATACAACAGCAGTGGATACTAGTCCCCTAGGGGACTATACAAATACAACAGCAGTGGATGCTAGTCCCCTAGGGGACTATACAAATACAACAGCAGTGGATACTAGTCCCCTAGGGGACTATACTATACAAATACAACAGCAGTGGATACTAGTCCCCTAGGGGACTATACTATACAAATACAACAGCAGTGGATGCTAGTCCCCTAGGGGACTATACTATACAAATACAACAGCAGTGGATGCTAGTCCCCTAGGGGACTATACTATACCAATACAACAGCAGTGGATGCTAGTCCCCTAGGGGACTATACTATACAAATACAACAGCAGTGGATGCTAGTCCCCCCAAATACAACAGCAGGGACTATACTATACAAATACAACAGCAGTGGATACTAGTCCCCTAGGGGACTATACAAATACAACAGCAGTGGATACTAGTCCCCTAGGGGACTATACAAATACAACAGCAGTGGATACTAGTCCCCTAGGGGACTATACAAATACAACAGCAGTGGATACTAGTCCCCTAGGGGACTATACAAATACAACAGCAGTGGATACTAGTCCCCTAGGGGACTATACAAATACAACAGCAGTGGATGCTAGTCCCCTAGGGGACTATACTATACAAATACAACAGCAGTGGATGCTAGTCCCCTAGGGGACTATACTATACAAATACAACAGCAGTGGATGCTAGTCCCCTAGGGGACTATACTATACAAATACAACAGCAGTGGATGCTAGTCCCCTAGGGGACTATACAAATACAACAGCAGTGGATGCTAGTCCCCTAGGGGACTATACAAATACAACAGCAGTGGATACTAGTCCCCTAGGGGACTATACAAATACAACAGCAGTGGATACTAGTCCCCTAGGGGACTATACAAATACAACAGCAGTGGATACTAGTCCCCTAGGGGACTATACAAATACAACAGCAGTGGATACTAGTCCCCTAGGGGACTATACAAATACAACAGCAGTGGATGCTAGTCCCCTAGGGGACTATACTATACAAATACAACAGCAGTGGATGCTAGTCCCCTAGGGGACTATACTATACAAATACAACAGCAGTGGATGCTAGTCCCCTAGGGGACTATACAAATACAACAGCAGTGGATGCTAGTCCCCTAGGGGACTATACAAATACAACAGCAGTGGATGCTAGTCCCCTACAACAGGGGACTATACTATACAAATACAACAGCAGTGGATACTAGTCCCCTAGGGGACTATACTATACAAATACAACAGCAGTGGATGCTAGTCCCCTAGGGGACTATACTATACAAATACAACAGCAGTGGATGCTAGTCCCCTAGGGGACTATACTATACAAATACAACAGCAGTGGATGCTAGTCCCCTAGGGGACTGTACTATACAAATACAACAGCAGTGGATACTAGTCCCCTAGGGGACTATACAAATACAACAGCAGTGGATGCTAGTCCCCTAGGGGACTATACTATACAAATACAACAGCAGTGGATGCTAGTCCCCTAGGGGACTATACTATACTAATACAACAGCAGTGGATGCTAGTCCCCTAGGGGACTACTATACAAATACAACAGCAGTGGATACTAGTCCCCTAGGGGACTATACAAATACAACAGCAGTGGATGCTAGTCCCCTAGGGGACTATACTATACAAATACAACAGCAGTGGATGCTAGTCCCCTAGGGGACTACTATACAAATACAACAGCAGTGGATACTAGTCCCCTAGGGGACTATACAAATACAACAGCAGTGGATGCTAGTCCCCTAGGGGACTATACTATACAAATACAACAGCAGTGGATGCTAGTCCCCTAGGGGACAAATACAACAGCAGTGGACTATACTACAAATACAACAGCAGTGGATGCTAGTCCCCTAGGGGACTATACTATACAAATACAACAGCAGTGGATACTACAACAGCAGTGGATGCTAGTCCCCTAGGGGACCCAAATACAACAGCAGTGGACTATACTATACAAATACAACAGCAGTGGATGCTAGTCCCCAGTGGATGCTAGGGGACTATACTATACAAATACAACAGCAGTGGATGCTAGTCCCCTAGGGGACTATACTATACAAATACAACAGCAGTGGATGCTAGTCCCCTAGGGGACTATACTATACAAATACAACAGCAGTGGATGCTAGTCCCCTAGGGGACTATACTATACAAATACAACAGCAGTGGATGCTAGTCCCCTAGGGGACTATACTATACAAATACAACAGCAGTGGATGCTAGTCCCCTAGGGGACTATACTATACAAATACAACAGCAGTGGATGCTAGTCCCCTAGGGGACTATACTATACAAATACAACAGCAGTGGATGCTAGTCCCCTAGGGGACTATACTATACAAATACAACAGCAGTGGATACTAGTCCCCTAGGGGACTATACTATACAAATACAACAGCAGTGGATGCTAGTCCCCTAGGGGACTATACTATACAAATACAACAGCAGTGGATGCTAGTCCCCTAGGGGACTATACTATACAAATACAACAGCAGTGGATGCTAGTCCCCTAGGGGACTATACTATACAAATACAACAGCAGTGGATGCTAGTCCCCTAGGGGACTATACTATACAAATACAACAGCAGTGGATGCTAGTCCCCTAGGGGACTATACAAATACAACAGCAGTGGATGCTAGTCCCCTAGGGGACTATACAAATACAACAGCAGTGGATGCTAGTCCCCTAGGGGACTATACAAATACAACAGCGGTGGATATAGTTGAGACTATATAAGTTGAGACTATAATAGTGTGTGTGTGTGTTGGGTACAGACCTGCTATTCTCTGAGTGGTTGTGTTGTCTGTCATGGCTGGCTCTAGGCATCATGGGGGATGAGAGGGTGGGGTCCCGCTGCATCTGAGAGGCCAATGATGATGGAGCTGTGAGAACGCACCTGGGAGACACACACACACACATACATAAACCTTAGACATAACATGTCATAACATGATAGCGTCAACATGATAGAATCACGAGCTTGGTAAGAGATTGTAGCTGCAACACATTGGTGATATGCAGAGCTTCGTTATACCTAAACAACATCTGATTTGAAATCTATCACTTTAAACTGAGCCTCATTGATGAGGTTGCCAGGAGCAGCAGGATATTGCAGCGGAGCGCGATACAAGACGTAGCACTCACAATAAACATCTGTTCATGTGCACAGATGCGCTTCACGCAACATGATAGCTATGGAGCCTTGTGATTCATACTCTTAGTTGTTGCAGAAGTCGGCCTGATATTGCTGTTTACACCGTGCATCGCTGACTTCCTTAAATCTCAACAGATGCTTGTATGTGTTTCTCACACATAAAATATAAACACACATAGTTGGTATTGTTCTGAAGGTGACCATCCTACCCAACATGCATCTGAAAACACATTCTCAGTAAAACAAGAGACATTATGCAGAAATTGACATAGAGTATATCTCCTGTTGGCTAGAGTGTGAATGGCAGCGGGGGGTGATCTTTACTCCTAAAAACAAACAAACAAACAAACACACAAACACACAAACACACACACACACACAAACACACACTTTTCACCATGACCTATCTAGCTCCCTCTGCTGTTGGCATGCAATACAACACCATTCTACCACATGACCTTGTAACCTGCCACTTCAACATCAGGGTCAAATGTGGCCAATCAGGACAACAGGAGAGGCTGTTGATGCCTAGAATAGCTGTTGATTTGAAGTGTACACTCCAATCAAGTCTGAGTGGTAGGGTATAGTGCACCTCTTGAAGAGCTGGGTGTAGGCTTTGGGACTCTTCCCCATCAGAGCCTCTCTGACCAGCTGCTGCCGTCTGTGGATGGAGGCCATCTCCTACGGCCCAGAGAGAGAGATACAGTATTTAAACATGATGCTGTATCTGTGGATGGAGGCCATCTCCTACGGCCCAGAGAGAGAGATACAGTATTTAAACATGACGCTGTATCTGTGGATGGAGGCCAGCTCCTACGGCCCAGAGAGAGAGATACAGTATTTAAACATGACGCTGTATCTGTGGATGGAGGCCAGCTCCTACGGCCCAGAGAGAGAGATACAGTATTTAAACATGATTCTGTATCTGTGGATGGAGGCCAGCTCCTACGGCCCTGAGAGAGAGATACAGTATTTAAACATGACGCTGTATCTGTGGATGGAGGCCAGCTCCTACGGCCCAGAGAGAGAGATACAGTATTTAAACATGATGCTGTATCTGTGGATGGAGGCCAGCTCCTACGGCCCAGAGAGAGAGATACAGTATTTAAACATGATGCTGTATCTGTGGATGGACCAGCTCCTACGGCCCAGAGAGAGAGAGATACAGTATTTAAACATGATGCTGTATCTGTGGATGGACCAGCTCCTACGGCCCAGAGAGAGAGATACAGTATTTAAACATGATGCTGTATCTGTGGATGGACCAGCTCCTACAGCCCAGAGAGAGAGATACAGTATTTAAACATGATGCTGTATTTGTGGATGGAGGCCAGCTCCTACGGCCCAGAGAGAGAGATACAGTATTTAAACATGATGCTGTATCTGTGGATGGACCAGCTCCTACAGCCCAGAGAGAGAGATACAGTATTTAAACATGATGCTGGCGTGGATGAATAAGGATATCTAGCTCAGCAATAACAACCCCGATATCAATCAGTCAGATGATTGGGCTCGATCCCTCAAACTCAACTCTGGACCTCAAAGCCAGTTCCACTGCAGTTTGACATTGTTCCCCTCTAATCAGGGACTGATAGTGACCTGGGACACCAGGTGTGAGCAATTAATGATCAGGAAGAAGAGAAAACCAGCAGGCTCCGGACCTCGTGGGGTCAGAGTTGAGTATCTCTGATCTAGATCACTGTGATCAACAGCACAAGGCAGACAGACTTGGTACAGGGGGTTCACCTAGGGTTGCAAACTACCTGTAATATACCCTGCCATACTGACCCTAGGTGTACGACTCCTGTCCTCCAGGTATACAGTCCAGCTGTATTCTCTTTCTTCCTGACACTACGTTGATTAATCAATGTTTGGCCAGAGAGTGCACACACCTGGTTCCTCGGGACTGGATCAGTCAGATCCAACTAATCAACTGCTCGCCAAGACCTTGATTGGTTGAATCAGACTAATTAGTGCTGGGCTGAAACAAAAGCCTGAATACCATAGTTGACCAGGTGCAGGCTTGGTGACTACTGACATGTGTGTGTGTGTGTGGGTGTTGTGACTCACTGCTGAGGTCTTCTGTGGGGTGAGCTGGGCCTGGACCTTGTTGTAGTACTTCCTACAGTTGTGGTCTGAGGGGTCCATGTCTGGAGCGGAGCAGGACATAAAGACTGTCTCTGGCCTGGTGGAGGGGGCTGGGGGCGCCTCGTCCACTAGGTAGTCCCTCTTCAACTCTGCCACAGATGCTGACACGTTAATGACACACTTGATCGCACATATATGTGCTGTAATGCACACAAACACCTACCTGTGGGGGTGTCTGTGGTGCTCTGGTCCTCTCCTCCCTGCTCCTCCACTCCCAGATAGTCCTTCACCACCTGCCTCAGGGTTCTGTATGCCTCCACTGGCTCATCTGAACACACACACACACACACACACACACACACACACACTATTAAAACAATCTCCATACATTTGTACAGCAAGTATGCGTATCTTTCTTCGCATCCCGGTCGTGTCCACGCTCGCACGCACACACTATTACGTTCCCCAGTTTATGTGTTGTAGTTTGTGTATTTGCATGTGTTTTATTTCAGGAAATGGCTTCCATAATCCCTCAAGCAGCTGATTGGTCGACTCCAGGGCTAATTGGAGAGCTGACCCCACCCCCTCGTCAAGACACAGCTGTCTCCAGTTACATTCATTCTGAAGCTATATAAAAGCCAGTGTTCTGTTCAGGAGGGAGATTTTGGAGGTAGGGATTGCTGAGAGAGATTTTGGAGGTAGGGATTACTGAGAGAGATTTTGGAGGTAGGGATTGCTGAGGGAGATTTTGGAGGTAGGGATTGCTGAGAGAGATTTTGGAGGTAGGGATTACTGAGAGAGATTTTGGAGGTAGGGATTGCTGAGGGAGATTTTGGAGGTAGGGATTGCTGAGGGAGATTTTGGAGGTAGGGATTGCTGAGGGAGATTTTGGAGGTAGGGATTGCTGAGAGAGATTTTGGAGGTAGGGATTGCTGAGAGATTTTGGAGGTAGGGATTGCTGAGAGAGATTTTGGAGGTAGGGATTGCTGAGAGAGATTTTGGAGGTAGGGATTGCTGAGAGAGATTTTGGAGGTAGGGATTGCTGAGAGAGATTTTGGAGGTAGGGATTGCTGAGAGAGATTTTGGAGGTAGGGATTGCTGAGAGATTTTGGAGGTAGGGATTGCTGAGAGATTTTGGAGGTAGGGATTGCTGAGAGAGATTTTGCTAGAGAGATTTTGCTGAGGTCATTGCTGAGCGATTGTTTGTGATAGAGAGTTTTTGCTAGAGGTTGATTTTGCTGGGAGTTCAATGCTGAGAGTGGGTATGTTCTGTGAGTTTGTTGCTCAGAGCTCACAGCTCATGATGAGGGGCGAACTTCATCAACATTAGATATGATGGTTATTTGATGTCCTCTGTTTCTCAGTTTGTTTGTAAAATTGTTTAATATTCTGTTTCATTTGTTCCCAGGGGAGAAGGGGAAGGCACCTTGGGAGTGCTTAGGCAAGAGGCCCGCGGGCATACATATACCCGTAGTATATTCACTGTCTAGGCACACTAGGTAAGACCTGGGTGGACCACTCCCTGTATTTTGGTTAGGGCACCAGGTGGTGCTAAATTAGGTAAGTAGTGGGTAGGCAGGTAAGATAGGAGAGGGGGGGCTTTGAGATTTACTTTCTTTGCTTTGGTTCCGTCCAGCCCTTTTCCCCATATTACCGTGTACAGGAATAAAGTCCTTGTAAAACGGTACCACATTCTGTCTGTTGTCATCCTTACTCACACCTACAGTCCATACCTCTTTCACTTCACAGAGAGTTTAGTTGTAGCAGGGTGTTGCGTTCCCTCTTCATAGAGGCGTGCGTAACACACACACACACACGCCCCTCGCCAGACTTTAGATTATTTAGATAAATCTCTTAAAGTAACGGTCCAGCGTTTCCAGATTTCTCAGAAATATGACCTATCATTTATTACAATATGTGTGAAATAGTTTTCCTTCCAAAATATGGTAATTAAGTATGTTAAAAAGCAGATTTTCTGGTTTGGAATGGTGTGGGCGTATACCGGTCATTAAAAATATTCAGGCGAGTAGGCTGCTGATTGGCTATATTATATTCAGGCGAGTAGGCTGCTGATTGGCTGTATTATATTCAGGCGAGTAGGTCGCTGATTGGCTGTATTATATTCAGACGAGTAGGCTGCTGATTGGCTGTATTATATTCAGGAGAGTAGGCCGCTGATTGGCTGTATTATATTCAGGCGAGTAGGTCGCTGATTGGCTGTATTATATTCAAGTTTGAGGCGGGGGGTTTCTTCTCTCTAATTTATGCTTTGGACACAAATACAAATAAAGGACATGCCAACAACATTATTTGGGTAAGAGATAAGAGAACATTAACTTTTAAAAATAAGATTTTCACTGGACCGTTGTAGGTAGTTTCTATAGGAACGCACATTTGGGTGTGGCCAGACATTTTTTGTTTCTTTATATGGTAGGACACAGGTCAACTCTGAAAGCTTCAGTTGGTTCATGGAGTGAAAACCATCACAAGAACCATTAAAACCATGATAGACAACATGGGTATGCATCTTCAGTACCAGTCAAAAGTTTGAACACACCTACTCATTCCAGGGTTTTTCTTATTTTTTTAAAACTATTTTCTACATTGTAGAATACTATTGAAGACATCATAACACATATGGAATCATGTCGTAACCAACAAAGTGTTAAACAAATAAAAATAGATCTTATTTGAGATTCTTCGAAGTTGCCACCCTTTGCCTTGATGACAGCTTTGCACACTCTTGGCATTCTCTCAACCAGCTTCATGAGGTCATGAGTCACCTGGAATGCATTTCAATTAACAGGTGTGCCTTGTTAAAAGTGAATTTGTGGAATTTCATTCCTTCTTAATGCGTTTTTGCCAATTAGTTGTGTTTTGACACAACAAAACGTGGAAAAGGTCAAGGGGTGTGTGTACCTGAGTGGCCTAGTTACAGTTTTCACCTCAATCGGCTTGAAAATCTATGGCAAGACTTGAAAATGATCAGAAACCAACTTGACAGTTTGAAGAATTTATAATGTGTAAATATTGTACAATCCTGGTGTGCAAAGCTCTTAGAGACTAACCCAGAAAGACTCGCAGCTGTAATCGCTGCCAAAGCTGATTCTAACATGTATTGACTCAGGGGTATGAATACTTGTGTAAATGAGATATTTCATAATCACATTTCTAAAAACATGTTTTGACTTTGTCATTAAGGGGTATTGTGTGTAAAAAAACAACATATTTAATCCATGTTGAATTCAGGCTGTAACACAACAAAATGTGGAATAAGTCAAGGGGTGTGAATACTTTCTGAAGGGACTACATACATCTATATTCTATATACTGGTCTGCATCATCATCAGCTACGTACCACAGGGGATGACGTTGTCGAAGAAGCCTGGGCGCTCTCTGTTGATCAGGGCGTATGTATCCACGCGGGCTACAGCCGTATCTATCTGGGTCTGGGTGTACAGAGCTCTGGTCCTCAGCCGCCTGCCGTACTGCTCCTTGTCTGTGGGGATCATGAGGACGTAACGCGGCTCAAAGTGGCTGTTCTTCAGACTGAACACGCCCTGGGAGAACAGTACACAGAAAATGAGCCTTTCGATTTCCTGCTGCTATGTGAATGTGTGTGTGTTGACGCCCACCTCCAGCTCCATGTGCACACAGCAGGCCAGGCCCTCCCTGGCCACGTCTTCTATGGCCTCACGAGACAGACCATACCAGTGGCCCGCATACTGCATCGTCTGGAGGAATTTACCCTGAAGACAGACAATGGAAGAGCAGAGGGAGAAGGAAAGAAAGAGAGACAGACGGAGAGAGAGAGAGACCGAGAGAGGGAGACGGACGGAGAGAGAGAGAGACCGAGAGAGGGAGACGGACGGAGAGAGAGAGAGACCGAGAGAGGGAGACCAGGGGGGAGACAAAAAGAAAGAAAACAAAAGTTAACAGAAAGCTGTAAGTTGGGACAGTCTTACTTAGTTAAGAGTCAAATTCATATTCCAAAATGGAAGTGGTCTTCGATGGACCTACTGGGTCCTTCACGACCCCTTTTATGTCCAGAGAAGAGTAACAACCGCAGCTATAATGTCCCCACCTGTGAGGTGAACACCTGACCCCTGCAGTCAGAGGTACCATCACTTCCCCTGCTACCCTGTAGTTCACACAGCCGCTCCCTTTGACCCCTCGTCTACTTGCACCTGGGGCCGATATGCTCGGCGTTACGATCCATCACGCTTTACGACCCTACGGACAGCTCTGAGGACTGTAGCCTACTCTCAAGGTAGGCTACACTTTTCCCAATATTCAGATAGAAATGGAACACATAGAATTGGTAAGGCTCTCATGCCCACATTCTAGATTTCACATTTCTAGTTGATGTTCTGATATAAGTTGTGCCCTACTGACTATTGAGAGACTCCCTCAGGAGCTCGACACTTGTCGTGCTTAACTTCACCCCCTACTTTTAGAGGGTTGGAAACCATCAGGCCCAAATTACAAAGCACCCTTATCGTTCCTCTGTTGACAGGCTAATTGGAACAATAAAACAAGCACAAGGACCTACTGATTGAGGAACATTTTTGGGATGGAGCTGCTGTGTGTGTGTGTGGTTGGGCATACGAGTCTGATGTACAGTGCATTGTGTGTAGATTGATGAGGATTTATTTGATCCATTTTAGAATAAGGCTGCAACGTAACAAAATGTGGAGAAAGTGAAGGGGTCTGAATACTTTCAGAATGCCCTGTATGTTTCTGTCTCCATCTGAGCTGGTCTGACGTGGTCTGAATGATCCAGGGAGTCTGTGATGTATGTATGTGATAAGGGAGTAAGGCTCTCCACCTTCCTCTGTACTTTAGACTATGCACGGTTAGGATCCCCACTTCACCTGAGACACTTCCTCTGTACTTTAGAGTGTGCACGGTTAGGATCCCCACTTCACCTGAGACACTTCCTCTGTACTTTAGACTATGCACGGTTAGGATCCCCACTTCAAAGGGTTTCCTCCTAATATCACTGTGAGAGAGGTCTCTATTTATTAAGGCCCCATGGCGCTTACATATTTACCTTTAGAAAGACAAATGAATGGGCCTGAAGTTAAAAGACAGTTGGCCGGGCAGGCATACTCTGCAGTACCTCAGGCCCCCCGTGTAGGATATCTAGGACTTCTTCCTTTGGGAATATGTTAGAACTCTTGTGCTTTGAAGTGTCAAACATGTTAGATATAAGGAAATATATTTAAGTAGCCAATAACTGAGTATGACATAATTGATTTACTGTCTTTTAGAGTTAAGATAACTACTTACAAAACTTCAAACCAGAAGACTTGTCAGGTCTAGGCTACACACATTTGCACAAAATAAATTGCTGGCTGGATGAACAGTGCCTTCGGAAAGTATGCTGACCCTTGACTTTGTCCACGTTTTGTCAGGTTACAGCCTTTTTTTAAATGAATCTACACACGATACCCCATAATGACAAAGAGAAAACAGGTTGCTCTAAATCTTTGCAGATGTATGAAAAAAAACAACTGAAATGTCACATCTACATACACTACTGTTCAAAAGGTTGGGGTAACACCTAGAAATGTCCTTGTTTTCCATGAAAACATATATGAAATGAGTTGCAAAATGAATAGGAAAAATAGTCAAGACGTTGACATGGTTATGATTTTTAATTGAATTAATAATTGTGTCCTTCAAAGAAACCTAGAGTGCCTTGCGAAAGTATTCGGCCCCCTTGAACTTTGCGACCTTTTGCCACATTTCAGGCTTCAAACATAAAGATATAAAACTGTATTTTTTTGTGAAGAATCAACAACAAGTGGGACACAATCATGAAGTGGAACGACATTTATTGGATATTTCAAACTTTTTGAACAAATCAAAAACTGAAAAATTGGGCGTGCAAAATTATTCAGCCCCCTTAAGTTAATACTTTGTAGCGCCACCTTTTGCTGCGATTACAGCTGTAAGTCGCTTGGGGTATGTCTCTATCAGTTTTGCACATCGAGAGACTGACATTTTTTCCCATTCCTCCTTGCAAAACAGCTCGAGCTCAGTGAGGTTGGATGGAGAGCATTTGTGAACAGCAGTTTTCAGTTCTTTCCACAGACTCTCGATTGGATTCAGGTCTGGACTTTGACTTGGCCATTCTAACACCTGGATATGTTTATTTTTGAACCATTCCATTGTAGATTTTGCTTTATGTTTTGGATCATTGTCTTGTTGGAAGACAAATCTCCGTCCCAGTCTCAGGTCTTTTGCAGACTCCATCAGGTTTTCTTCCAGAATGGTCCCCGTATTTGGCTCCATCCATCTTCCCATCAATTTTAACCATCTTCCCTGTCCCTGCTGAAGAAAAGCAGGCCCAAACCATGATGCTGCCACCACCATGTTTGACAGTGGGGATGGCGTGTTCAGGGTGATGAGCTGTGTTGCTTTTACGCCAAACATAACGTTTTGCATTGTTGCCAAAAAGTTCAATTTTGGTTTCATCTGACCAGAGCACCTTCTTCCACATGTTTGGTGTGTCTCCCAGGTGACTTGTGGCAAACTTTAAACAACACTTTTTATGGATATCTTTAAGAAATGGCTTTCTTCCTGCCACTCTTCCATAAAGGCCAGATTTGTGCAATATACGACTGATTGTTGTCCTATGGACAGAGTCTCCCACCTCAGCTGTAGATCTCTGCAGTTCATCCAGAGTGATCATGGGCCTCTTGGCTGCATCTCTGATCAGTCTTCTCCTTGTATGAGCTGAAAGTTTAGAGGGACGGCCAGGTCTTGGTAGATTTGCAGTGGTCTGATACTCCTTCCATTTCAATATTATCGCTTGCACAGTGCTCCTTGGGATGTTTAAAGCTTGGGAAATCTTTTTGTATCCAAATCCAGCTTTAAACTTCTTCACAACAGTATCTCGGACCTGCCTGGTGTGTTCCTTGTTCTTCATGATGCTCTCTGCGCTTTTAACGGACCTCTGAGACTATCACAGTGCAGGTGCATTTATACAGAGACTTGATTACACACAGGTGGATTGTATTTATCATCATTAGTCATTTAGGTCAACATTGGATCATTCAGAGATCCTCACTGAACTTCTGGAGAGAGTTTGCTGCACTGAAAGTAAAGGGGCTGAATAATTTTGCACGCCCAATTTTTCAGTTTTTGGTTTGTTAAAAAAGTTTGAAATATCCAATAAATGTCGTTCCACTTCATGATTGTGTCCCACTTGTTGTTGATTCTTCACAAAAAAATACAGTTTTATATCTTTATGTTTGAAGCCTGAAATGTGGCAAAAGGTCACAAAGTTCAAGGGGGCCGAATACTTTCGCAAGGCACTGTACATTTGCAGCAATTACAGCCTTGCAGACCTTTGGCATTCTAGTTGTCAATTTGTTGAGGTAATCTGAAGAGATTTCACCCCATGCTTCCTGAAGCACCTCCCACAAGTTGGATTGGTTTGATGGGCACTTCTTACATACCATACGGTCAAGCTGCTCCCACAACAGCTCAATAGGGTTGAGATCCGGTGACTGTGCTGGCCACACCATTATAGACAGCTGACTGCTTCTTCCCTAAATAGTTCTTGCATAGTTTGGTGTTGTGCTTTGGGTCATTGTCCTGTTGTAGGAGGAAATTGGCTCCAATTAAGCGCCGTCCACAGGGTATGGCATTAAGCGCCGTCCAGGGTATGGCATTGCATTGCAAAATGGAGTGAAAGACTTCCTTCATCAACATCGCTTTTCCCCTGTACAAATCTCCCACGTAACCACCACCAAAGCAACCCCAGACCATCACATTGCCTCCACCTTGCTTGAGATGGTGTCAAGCACTCCTCCAGCATCTTTTCATTTTTTCTGCATCTCACGAATGTTCTTCTTTGTGATCCGAACACTTTTATACAATCTTCCTCTGTCCAGTGTCTGTGTTATTTTGCCCATCTTAATATTTTATTTTTATTGGCCAGTCTGAGATAGTCTTTTTCTTTGCAACTCTGCCTAGAAGGCCAGCATCCCGGAGTCACCTCTTCACTGTTGACGTTGAGACTGGTGTTAAGCAAGTTACTATTTAATGAAGCTGCCAGTTAAGGACTTGTGAGGCGTCTGTTTCTCAAATTAGACACTCCAATGTACTTGTCCTCTTGCTCAGTTGTGCACCAGGGCCTCCCACTCCTCTTTCTATTCTGGTTAGAGCCAGTTTGCACTGTTTTGTGAAGGGAGAAGTACACAGCGTTGTACCAGTTCTTGTTTCTTGGCAATTTCTCGCATGGAAGAGCCTTCATTTCTCAGAACAAGAATAGACTAACGAGTTTCAGAAGAAAGTTATTTGTTTCTGGCCATTTTGAGCCTGTAATCGAACCCACAAATACTGATGCTCCAGATACTCAACTAGTCTAAAGAAGGCCAGTTTTATTGCATCTTTAATCCGCATAACAGTTTTCAACTGTGCTAACATAATTGCAAAAGGGGTTTCTAATGATCAATTAGCATTTTAAAATGATAAACTTGGATTAGCTAACACAATGTGCCATTGGAACACTGGAGTGGTGGTTGCTGAAAATGGGCCTCTGTACACCTATGTAGAAAAAAAAAAAGAAAAAAAAGAAGAAAAATCTGCCTTTTCCATCTATAATACTCATTTACAACATAAAACATGTCAACACTGTATTTCTGATCAATTTGATGTTATGTTAATGGACATTTTTTTGTGCTTTTCTTTCAAAAACAAGGACATTTCTAAGTGACCCCAAACTTTTGAACGGTAGTGTAAGTATTCAGACCCTTTGATGAAGCACCTTAGGCATCAATTACAGCCTGAGTCTTCTTGGGTATGACGCTACAAGCTTGGCACACCTTTATTTGGGGAGTTTCTCCCATTTTTCTCTGCAGATCCTCTCAAGCTCAGTCAGGTTGCTGCACAGCTACTTTCAGGTCTCTCTAGAGATGTTCGATCGGGTTCAAGTCCGGGCTCTGGCTGGAATGGACATTGTCCCGAAGCCACCCCTGAGTTGTCTAGGCTGTGTGCTTAGGGTCATTGTCCTGTTGGAAGGTGAACGTTCGCCCCCAGTCTGAGGTCCTGAGCGCTCTGGAGCAGGTTTTCATCAAGGATCTCTCTGTACTTCGCTCTGTTCGTCTTTGCCTCAATTCGGAATAGTCTCCTGGTCCCTGCCGCTGAAAAACATCCCCACAGCATGATGCTGCCACCACCATGCTTCAGCGTAGTGTTTCCTCCAACCATGACGCTTGGCATTAAGGCCAAAGAGTTCAATCTTGGTTTCATCAAACCAGATAAATCTTGTTTCTCATGGTCTGAGAGTCTTTGGGTGCCTTTTGGCAAACTAAAAGTGGGCTGTCATGTGCCTTTTACTGAGGAGTGGCTTCTGTCTGGCCACTCTACCATAAAGGCCTGATTGGTGGAGATGTGAAGAGATGGTTGTCTCCACAGAGGAACTCTAGAACTCTGTCAGTGAGACCATCAGGTTCTTGGTCACCTCCCTGACCAAGGCCCTTCTCCCCCGATTTCTCAGTTTGGCCGGCGGCCAGCTCTAGAAAGAGTCTTGGTGGTTCCAAACTTCTTCCATTTAAGAATAATGGAGGCCCTTGTGTTCCTGGGGAACTTCAATGCTGAAAGAAATGTTTTGGTACCCTTCACCAAATCTGAGCATCAACAAAATCCTGTCTCGGAGCTCTACGGACAATTCCTTCGACATCATGGCTTAGTTTTTGCTCTGACATGCACTGTCAACTGTGGGACCTTACATAGACAGGTGTGTGCCTTTCCAAATCATGTCTAATCAATTGAATTTACCACATGTGAACTCCAATCAAGTTGTAGAAACATCTCAAGGATAATCAATGGAAACAGGATGCACCTGAGCTATATTTCGAGTCACGAAATTGATCAACCAGCTAATTTCCGGCGCCGACAGAGATGGCCGCCTCGCTTCGCGTTCCTAGGAAACGATGCAGTTTTTTGTTTTTTTATGTGTTATTTCTTACATTAGTACCCCAGGTCATCTTAGGTTTCATTACATACAGTCGAGAAGAACTACTGAATATAAGATCAGCGTCAACTCACCAACAGTACGACCAAGAATATGTTTTTCGCAACGCGGACCCTGTGTTCTGCCTTACAAACAGGACAACGGAGTGGATCCTATGCAGCGACCCAAAAAAAAACGACTCCGAAAGAGAGGGAAACGAGGCGGTCTTCTGGTCAGACTCCGGAGACGGGCACACCGCGCACCACTCCCTAGCATTCTTCTTGCCAATGTCCAGTCTCTTGACAACAAGGTTGATGAAATCCGAGCAAGGGTAGCATTCCAGAGGGACATCAGAGACTGTAACGTCCTTTGCTTCACTGAAACATGGCTCACTGGAGAGACTCTATCCGAAGCGGTGCAGCCAACGGGTTTCTCCACGCATCGCGCTGACAGAAACAAACATCTTTCTGGTAAGAAGAGGGGCGGGGGCATATGCCTCATGGCCAACGTGACATGGTGTGATGAAAGAAACATACAGGAACTCAAATCCTTCTGTTCACCTGATTTAGAATTCCTCACAATCAAATGTAGACCGCATTATCTACCAAGAGAATTCTCTTCGATTATAATCACAGCCGTATATATCCGCCCCCCAAGCAGACACATCGATGGCTCTGAACGAACTTTATTTAACTCTCTGCAAACTGGAAACGATTTATCCGGAGGCTGCATTCATTGTAGCTGGGGATTTTAACAAGGCTAATCTGAAAACAAGACTCCCTAAATTTTATCAGCATATCGATTGCGCAACCAGGGGTGGAAAGACCTTGGATCTGACCACGACTCCATTTTGTTGATCCCTGCCTACAGACAGAAACTAAAACAAGAGGCTCCCACGCTGAGGTCTGTCCAACGCTGGTCCGACCAAGCTGACTCCACACTCCAAGACTGCTTCCATCACGTGGACTGGGAGATGTTTCGTATTGCGTCAGATAACAACATTGACGAATACGCTGATTCGGTGTGCGAGTTCATTAGAACGTGCGTTGAAGATGTCGTTCCCATAGCAACGATTAAAACATTCCCTAACCAGAAACCGTGGATTGATGGCAGCATTCGTGTGAAACTGAAAGCGAGAACCACTGCTTTTAATCAGGGCAAGGTGTCTGGTAACATGACCGAATACAAACAGTGCAGCTATTCCCTCCGCAAGGCTATCAAACAAGCTAAGCGCCAGTACAGAGACAAAGTAGAATCTCAATTCAACGGCTCAGACACAAGAGGCATGTGGCAGGGTCTACAGTCAATCACGGACTACAGGAAGAAATCCAGCCCAGTCACGGACCAGGATGTCTTGCTCCCAGGCAGACTAAATAACTTTTTTGCCCGCTTTGAGGACAATACAGTGCCACTGACACGGCCTGCAACGAAAACATGCGGTCTCTCCTTCACTGCAGCCGAGGTGAGTAAGACATTTAAACGTGTTAACCCTCGCAAGGCTGCAGGCCCAGACGGCATCCCCAGCCGCGCCCTCAGAGCATGCGCAGACCAGCTGGCCGGTGTGTTTACGGACATATTCAATCAATCCCTATACCAGTCTGCTGTTCCCACATGCTTCAAGAGGGCCACCATTGTTCCTGTTCCCAAGAAAGCTAAGTTAACTGAGCTAAACGACTACCGCCCCGTAGCACTCACATCCGTCATCATGAAGTGCTTTGAGAGACTAGTCAAGGACCATATCACCTCCACCCTACCTGACACCCTAGACCCACTCCAATTTGCTTACCGCCCAAATAGGTCCACAGACGATGCAATCTCAACCACACTGCACACTGCCCTAACCTATCTGGACAAGAGGAATACCTATGTGAGAATGCTGTTCATCGACTACAGCTCGGCATTCAACACCATAGTACCCTCCAAGCTTGTCATCAAGCTCGAGACCCTGGGTCTCGACCCCGCCCTGTGCAACTGGGTACTGGACTTCCTGACGGGCCGCCCCCAGGTGGTGAGGGTAGGCAACAACATCTCCTCCCCGCTGATCCTCAACACTGGGGCCCCACAAGGGTGCGTTCTGAGCCCTCTCCTGTACTCCCTGTTCACCCACGACTGCGTGGCCACGCACGCCTCCAACTCAATCATCAAGTTTGCGGACGACACAACAGTGGTAGGCTTGATTACCAACAACGACGAGACGGCCTACAGGGAGGAGGTGAGGGCCCTCGGAGTGTGGTGTCAGGAAAATAACCTCACACTCAACGTCAACAAAACTAAGGAGATGATTGTGGACTTCAGGAAACAG
Source organism: Oncorhynchus clarkii lewisi (assembly GCF_045791955.1). Taxonomy (NCBI): domain Eukaryota; kingdom Metazoa; phylum Chordata; class Actinopteri; order Salmoniformes; family Salmonidae; genus Oncorhynchus; species Oncorhynchus clarkii. The sequence continues at coordinate 25,836,324 of NC_092179.1, forward strand.
CAGAGGGAACACCCCCCTATCCACATCGATGGAACAGTAGTGGAGAGGGTAGCAAGTTTTAAGTTCCTCGGCATACACATCACAGACAAACTGAATTGGTCCACTCACACAGACAGCATCGTGAAGAAGGCGCAGCAGCGCCTCTTCAACCTCAGGAGGCTGAAGAAATTTGGCTTGTCACCAAAAGCACTCACAAACTTCTACAGATGCACAATCGAGAGCATCCTGGCGGGCTGTATCACCGCCTGGTATGGCAACTGCACCGCCCTCAACCGTAAGGCTCTCCAGAGGGTAGTGAGGTCTGCACAACGCATCACCGGGGGCAAACTACCTGCCCTCCAGGACACCTACACCACCCGATGTCACAGGAAGGCCATAAAGATCATCAAGGACATCAACCACCCGAGCCACTGCCTGTTCACCCCGCTATCATCCAGAAGGCGAGGTCAGTACAGGTGCATCAAAGCTGGGACCGAGAGACTGAAAAACAGCTTCTATCTCAAGGCCATCAGACTGTTAAACAGCCACCACTAACACTGAGTGGCTGCTGCCAACACACTGACACTGACTCAACTCCAGCCACTTTAATAATGGGAATTGATGGGAAATGATGTAAATATATCACTAGCCACTTTAAACAATGCTACCTTATATAATGTTACTTACCCTACATTATTCATCTCATATGCATACGTATATACTGTACTCTATATCATCGACTGTATCCTTATGTAATACATGTATCACTAGCCACTTTAAACTATGCCACTTTGTTTACATACTCATCTCATTTGTACATACTGTACTCGATACCATCTACTGTATCTTGCCTATGCTGCTCTGTACCATCACTCATTCATATATCCTTATGTACATATTCTTTATCCCCTCACACTGTGTACAAGACAGTAGTTTTGGAATTGTTAGTTAGATTACTTGTTATTACTGCATTGTCGGAACTAGAAGCACAAGCATTTCGCTACACTCGCATTAACATCTGCTAACCATGTGTATGTGACAAATAAAATTTGATTTGATTTGATAGCAAAGGGTCTGAATATTTATGTAAATCTTACTTTAAAAACGTTTTTTTTTGTTTGTTGACATTTGCAAGAAACTCTCAAAACCTGTTTCGCTGCGTCATTATGAGGTATTGTGTGTAGATTTCTAAGGATTTGTAAGGTTGTAACGTAGCAAAAGTCAAGGGATTTGAATAGTTTCCGAAGACACTGTATATTTAAATTCTGAAGTACGATGAAGATGTGGTGTCATGGACAGGGCTACCCATGGCTTGTGTAACCTTCACATTTTATCTTTACGAACGGAAAGAATTTAAATGAATCTGAGACTGACACACTATCAGTGTGTTTGAGGGGATCAGTTTGAGCAAAGCGAGGGGCAGAATCGCTAACGTTAATCAAACAATGGATGCAAGGTGATTTGTTGATCAGTAATTCTGCTCAATCACACAGCAACATAGTCAATCTCAAACATGTACCATGTGAATCATGTTCTGAAAATCTTCCTCCGTGACAAAATGGTAGTCGCTCCCGTCCTCCTCTCCAAAGTAGGGACCCCTGGTGGTATGGCAGGTTCTGTGACAACAAGACACAAATGGTTCCAATGGCAATACAGCAATACATTCAAGCTAGCAACTCAACTTCATTGGTCATGTACACAGTTTAGCAGGTGTTATGGCTGCAGCGAACTGCTTATGTTCCTATCAATCAATGCAGTAAAGGTCAACAAGCCACAATAATCCAACATTTAAAATAATCAAAAACTCCTAAGGATCATAATGGTATTGCAACACACCGAGACAGAATAACGGACAGACTAGACATACAGACGGACACGTGCCACACACTCGCTTTGATGCACACAAGCGCACACACACCAACTCCACTACCCAGGTGAAGTGGAGCACTCCATGGCCACATCAACAGGTTATTGTCATTTTGGAGGGGTAAGTATGTTAACTGTTTTTTACGTTAGCTCTGGAGAGGACAGGGGCTGGGATGGGGCGACCTCCCCTGGGTTCGGGGATGTAGAAGGAAGTGTGTGTGCGGGTGTCTGTGTGTAGAGCAGGGCTCTCCAAACATGTTCATGGAGAGCCACCCTCCTGGAGGATTTCACTCCAACCCTCATCTAACGTACCCGATTCTAATAATTAGTTGGTTGATCAACTGAATCAGGTTAGTTACAAATGGTGTTGGAGTTAAAACCTACAGGAGGGTCGCTCTCCAGGAACAGGGTTTGGGTTCAAACCTACAGGAGGGTAGCTCTCCAGGAACAGGGTTTGGGTTCAAACCTACAGGAGGGTAGCTCTCCAGGAACAGGGTTGGAGTTAAAACCTACAGGAGGGTGGCTCTCCAGGAACAGGGTTGGAGTTAAAACCTACAGGAGGGTATCTCTCAAGGAACAGGGTTGGAGTGAAAACCTACAGGAGGGTAGCTCTCCAGGAACAGGGTTGGAGTTAAAACCTACAGGAGGGTAGCTCTCCAGGAATAGGGTTGGAGTTAAAACCTACAGGAGGGTGGCTCTCCAGGAACAGGGTTTGGGTTAAAACCTACAGGAGGGTGGCTCTCCAGGAACAGGGTTGGAGTGAAAACCTACACGAGGGTGGCTCTCCAGGAACAGGGTTTGGGTTAAAACCTACAGGAGGGTAGCTCTCCAGGAACAGCGTTAGAGTGAAAACCTACAGGAGGGTAGCTCTCCAGGAACAGGGTTGGAGTGAAAACCTACAGGAGGGTAGCTCTCCAGGAACAGGGTTGGAGTGAAAACCTACAGGAGGGTAGCTCTCCAGGAACAGGATTGGAGTGAAAACCTACAGGAGGGTAGCTCTCCAGGAACAGGGTTGGAGTTACAACCTACAGGAGGGTAGCTCTCCAGGAACAGGGTTGGAGTTAAAACCTACAGGAGGGTAGCTCTCCAGGAACAGGGTTGGAGTGAAAACCTACAGGAGGGTGGCTCTCCAGGAACAGGGTTGGAGTTAAAACCTACAGGAGGGTATCTCTCAAGGAACAGGGTTGGAGTGAAAACCTACAGGAGGGTAGCTCTCCAGGAACAGGGTTGGAGTGAAAACCTACAGGAGGGTAGCTCTCCAGGAACAGGGTTGGAGTTAAAACCTACAGGAGGGTGGCTCTCCAGGAACAGGGTTTGGGTTAAAACCTACAGGAGGGTGGCTCTCCAGGAACAGGGTTGGAGTGAAAACCTACAGGAGGGTGGCTCTCCAGGAACAGGGTTTGGGTTAAAACCTACAGGAGGGTAGCTCTCCAGGAACAGGGTTAGAGTGAAAACCTACAGGAGGGTAGCTCTCCAGGAACAGGGTTGGAGTTAAAACCTACAGGAGGGTAGCTCTCCAGGAACAGGGTTGGAGTGAAAACCTACAGGAGGGTAGCTCTCCAGGAACAGGGTTGGAGTGAAAACCTACAGGAGGGTCGCTCTCCAGGAACAGGGTTGGAGTGAAAACCTACAGGAGGGTAGCTCTCCAGGAACAGGGTTGGAGTGAAAACCTACAGGAGCGTAGCTCTCCAGGAACAGGGTTGGAGTGAAAACCTACAGGAGGGTAGCTCTCCAGGAACAGGGTTGGAGTGAAAACCTACAGGAGGGTAGCTCTCCAGGAACAGGGTTGGAGTGAAAACCTACAGGAGGGTAGCTCTCCAGGAACAGGGTTGGAGTTACAACCTACAGGAGGGTAGCTCTCCAGGAACAGGGTTGGAGTTAAAACCTACAGGAGGGTAGCTCTCCAGGAACAGGGTTGGAGTGAAAACCTACAGGAGGGTGGCTCTCCAGGAACAGGGTTGGAGTTAAAACCTACAGGAGGGTATCTCTCAAGGAACAGGGTTGGAGTGAAAACCTACAGGAGGGTAGCTCTCCAGGAACAGGGTTGGAGTTAAAACCTACAGGAGGGTAGCTCTCCAGGAATAGGGTTGGAGTTAAAACCTACAGGAGGGTGGCTCTCCAGGAACAGGGTTTGGGTTAAAACCTACAGGAGGGTGGCTCTCCAGGAACAGGGTTGGAGTGAAAACCTACAGGAGGGTGGCTCTCCAGGAACAGGGTTTGGGTTAAAACCTACAGGAGGGTAGCTCTCCAGGAACAGGGTTAGAGTGAAAACCTACAGGAGGGTAGCTCTCCAGGAACAGGGTTGGAGTGAAAACCTACAGGAGGGTAGCTCTCCAGGAACAGGGTTGGAGTTAAAACCTACAGGAGGGTAGCTCTCCAGGAACAGGGTTGGAGTTAAAACCTACAGGAGGGTAGCTCTCCAGGAACAGGGTTGGAGTGAAAACCTACAGGAGGGTAGCTCTCCAGGAACAGGGTTGGAGTGAAAACCTACAGGAGGGTAGCTCTCCAGGAACAGGGTTGGAGTGAAAACCTACAGGAGGGTAGCTCTCCAGGAACAGGGTTGGAGTGAAAACCTACAGGAGGGTAGCTCTCCAGGAACAGGGTTGGAGTGAAAACCTACAGGAGGGTAGCTCTCCAGGAACAGGGTTGGAGTGAAAACCTACAGGAGGGTAGCTCTCCAGGAACAGGGTTGGAGTGAAAACCTACAGGAGGGTAGCTCTCCAGGAACAGGGTTGGAGTTACAACCTACAGGAGGGTAGCTCTCCAGGAACAGGGTTGGAGTTAAAACCTACAGGAGGGTAGCTCTCCAGGAACAGGGTTGGAGTGAAAACCTACAGGAGGGTAGCTCTCCAGGAACAGGGTTGGATTGAAAACCAACTGGAGGGTAGCTCTCCAGGAACAGGGATAGAGAACCCTGGTGTAGAGGTTTCTATTAAAACCAGCGTAAGGTGAGAGCCATAGACAAGCCATGTCCAGCAGATGTTCTTTTGATTCCAGCGCTCCAGTGTTCGTGCTCTCTCTACCACTATTTACTGCTTCTTATTTCTTCTATTGTCCGTGGTGGGGAACCTTGTTATTTATCACTCCCCATTGCTCATGTGTTGGAGGTATTGAACATCTGGTTTAACAGTGTGGAAGTATCATGTATCTATGGATGGGGAACCAGAGGGGATCCTTGTGAAATATATTTAGTACCATCCTAAACAATAACCCTAACCCTAGCCTTCACCTCTGTGACCAGGCCTTCTCATATTTAAGGTAACTGCATCCTTTGATAAAGTCTATTCTAATGAGCACAAAATGCGAGAAGCAAGCTGGCCAAAAGTAGTGCACTATATATGGAAAAGTGTGCTTTATGGATGCACACAAGCCCCCAGAGTTTGGCCACAGCTTGCCAAAAGTAGTGCACTACTATGTAGGAAATAGGGTACCATTTGGCACTTGGGACTCACCCGTAGGCGAAGAAGTCGTTGAACTCTCGGCAGAGCTTGTGGGCCAGCTCTCTCTTCCCACAAGCCTGGGGCCCAGTCAACACCAGCATGGGGTAGGGAGAGTCAAGACTGGGCAGGGTGCTGGGACACACGCACACAGCAACACATGGATGACACAGTACACCATTTAGAGAGAGGGAGAGCACAAGGATAAAGATTCTAGGAGGTACTTTACCATTGTTCAGGACAACAAGCCAATCAGAAAAATCTGATTTTTCTAGGCCACGGGATAGGTCAGTTTCTATGATGTATAAATAGAGTATAAATGTCAGAAAAGCTACGTTTCTTCATTTTTAAAGATTGCCAGAACAAGTTAATTTAGTATGTAAGTTTTATTTAGAATATTCATCGTATCGACTTCTGATTGGCTGAAAGTCGTGTTCTAAGGAGGGTAGTCCAGTCAGGGTAGTTGGCGGATCGTGCTGTTTTTACCTATCGTAGATGACCTGGGGCTGCATCAGCTGGTATACCATGTGATTCATGTGCTCCCTGGCTGCCACTACCTCCAGAGGAGGGTCGTACTTGTTCACAGCCGAGACCTGGAGAACACAGGGGGAGACATTCATATGTCACAATGTTCACAGAAGACACCTGGAGAACACAGGGGGAGACGTTCATATGTAACAATGTTCACAGCAGACACCTGGAGAACACAGGGGGAGACGTTCATATGTCACAATGTTCACAGCAGACACCTGGAGAACACAGGGGGAGACGTTCATATGCTGAGACCTGGGGAACACAGGGGGAGACGTTCATATGTAACAATGTTCACAGCAGACACCTGGGGAACACAGGGGGAGACGTTCATATGTAACAATGTTCACAGCAGACACCTGGGGAACACAGGGGGAGACGTTCATATGTGACATTGCCGATAAATATCTTACTTCAAGTCAGTCCTATCTAGAAGTAACGTATGTACAGTCAGAAGTTTACATACACCTCAGCCAAATACATTTAAACTCAGTTTTTCACAATTCCTGACATTTAATCAGAGTAAAAATTCCCTCTTAGGTCAGTTAGGATCACCACTTTATTTTAAGAATGTGAAATGTCAGAATAATAGTAGAGAGAATGATTTATTTCAGCTTTTATTTCTTTCATCACATTCCCAGTGGGTCAGAAGTTTACATACACTGAATTAGTATTTGGTAGCATTGCCTTTAAATTGTTTAACTTGGGTCAAACGTTTCAGGTAGCCTTCCACAAGCTTCCCACAATAAGTTTGGTGAATTTTGGCCCATTCCTCCTGACTGAGCTGGTGTAACTGAGCCAGGTTTGTAGGCCTCCTTGCTCGCACACACTTTTCAATTCTGCCCACACATTCTATAGGATTGAGGTCAGGGCTTTGTGATGGCCACTCCAATACCTTGACATTGTTGTCCTTAAGCCATTTTGCCACAACTTTGGAAGTATGCTTGGGGTCATTGTGCATTTGGAAGACCCATTTGCGACCAAACTTTAACTTCATGATGCCATCTATTTTGTGAAGTGCATCAGTCCCTTCTGCAGCAAAGCACCCCAGTGCGTCACGGTTGGGATGGTGTTCTTCAGCTTGCAAGCCTCCCCCTTTTTCCTCTAAACATAACGATGGTCATTATAGCCAAACAGTTCTAGAGGATATTTCTACAAAAAGTAAGATTTTTCTCGCCATGTGCAGTTGCAAACCGTAGTCTGTTTTTTTCTTCGTGGTGGTTTTGGAGCAGTGGCTTATGTCGCTATAGGACTCGTTTTACTGTGGATATAGATACTTTTGTACCTGCTTCCTCCAGCATCTACACAAGGTCCTTTGCTGTTGTTCTGGGATTGATTTGCACTTTTCGCACCAAAGTACGTTCACCTCTAGGAGACAGAACGCGTCTCCTTTCTGAGCGGTATGAACGCTGCGTGGTCCCATGGTGTTTATACTTCAGTACTATTGTTTGTACAGAGGAATGTGGTACCTTCAGGTGTTTGGAAATTGCTCCCAAGGATGAACCAGACTTGTGGAGGTCTACAATTTATTTTCTGAGGTCTTGGCTGATTTCTTTTGATTTTCCCATGATGTCAAGCAAAGAGCCACTGAGTTTGAAGGTAGGCCTTGAAATACATCCACAGGTACACCTCCAATTGACTCAAATTATGTCAATTAGCCTATCAGAAGCTTCTAAAGCCATGACATGACAATTTTCCAAGCTGTTTAAAGATACAGTCAACTTAGTGTATGTAAACTTCTGACCCACTGGAATTGTGATATAGTGAATTATAAGTGAAATAATCTGTCTGTAAACAATTGTTGGAAAAATTACTTGTGTCATGCACAAAGTAGATGTCCTAACCAACTTGTCAAAACTATAGTTTGTTAACAAGAGATTTGTGGAGTGGTTGAAAAACGAGTTTAATGACTCCAACCTAAGTGTATGTAAACTTCAGACTTCAACTGTATCATTGACCTATATTATAAAACCTCTACAGATCCTGACAGATGACCACTGTTGTAAATAAAAACATACCAGGTTAGCATTCACTGTCCCAATTAGCAAAACATGCCACTCAGTTATTGATGCCCCTCCTCCACTTCCTATAGGCACAGTATTACACACAGGGATGGACATCTAATAGAACATTACCAAGCTAGCCCGAGATGCAGGAGAAATGTTGTCTTTTCCATCTTCACCCAGCAGATTTTGGACCTACTGTAGGCTAGTATCAAATGTGGTCTACTAGCTAGCCGGCTGGCCAGTGCCAGTCTACTAGCCAGCCGGCTGGCCAGCGCCAGTATACTAGCCCGCTGACCAGTGGCAGTCTACTAGCCAGCCGGCTAGCACCAGTCTACTAGCCCGGCTGGCCAGCGGCAGTCTACTAGCCCGGCTGGCCAGCGCCAGTCTACTAGCCCGGCTGGCCAGCGCTAGTCTACTAGCCAGGCTGGCCAGCGCCAGTCTTCTAGCCCAGCCTGGCTGGCCAGCACCAGTCTACTAGCCCGGCTGGCCAGCACCAGTCTACTAGCCCGGCTGGCCAGCGGCAGTCTACTAGCCCGGCTGGCCAGCGGCAGTCTACTAGCCCGGCTGGCCAGCAGCAGTCTACTAGCCCGGCTGGCCAGTGGCAGTCTACTAGCCCGGCCCAAAATCCTTAAGTTCCATCACTGATAACCATCTCATACATCCAACCTGCCTTCTCCTCTACTGTGACTTTCTCCTGGTCCAGGCCAGTCAGGTGTTGAAGGAGGAAGATCACTGCCAGTCTGTAGTCCAGTTGCTCCTGGGGTTGACACAACAGTGAAAGAAGCAGCATGGACATGTCTATTGTCAGTACAGAGGAAGCAGACAGCATTAGGGAGCTAACTTGTTTAGTGATGTGTTCTGGGTGTAGGTGCAGTGCAGCTACCTGGACTAGGTTTCTCTGCAGATTCAGCTCCCGGAGCAGGCACAGGTCATGGATGTGTGTGGCCTCCTTGATTTCACTGATCTGAGAACAGTATATCATAGAGAAAAAAGATCTGATGCTTGGATCAAGAATAAATCCTTTAAAAACTATTAAAACTAAATGTAATACCACAGCCAATCTATCAGTTGATGCAGTGGAATAGCTTTATCACTCAGCTCCTGGTATACAGTCGCTAGGTGGTTTAGTGATACTGGCCATTGGTACCATGCAGACAGTGGCAGAGACAAGAGCAGGACATTAGGGAATGGACTGTGTCTCACCAGGTACCTCTCCAGTTTGACAGGAGAGCAGGACATTAAGGAATGGACTGTGTCTCACCAGGTTCCTCTCCAGTTTGAGAAGAGAGCAGGACATTAAGGAATGGACTGTGTCTCACCAGGTACCTCTCCAGTTTGACAGGAGAGCAGGACATTAAGGAATGGACTGTGTCTCACCAGGTTCCTCTCCAGTTTGACAGGAGAGCAGGACATTAAGGAATGGACTGTGTCTCACCAGGTTACTCTCCAGTTTGAGAAGAGAGCAGGACATTAAGGAGTGGACTGTGTCTCACCAGGTTCCTCTCCAGTTTGAGAAGAGAGCAGGACATTAAGGAATGGACTGTGTCTCACCAGGTTCCTCTCCAGTTTGACAGGAGAGCAGGACATTAAGGAATGGACTGTGTCTCACCAGGTTCCTCTCCAGTTTGACAGGAGAGCAGGACATTAAGGAATGGACTGTGTCTCACCAGGTTCCTCTCCAGTTTGACAGGAGAGCAGGACATTAAGGAATGGACTGTGTCTCACCAGGTTACTCTCCAGTTTGACAGGAGAGCAGGACATTAAGGAATTAGGGAGGGTAACCAAGGTCGACAAGAGAGCAGGACATTAAGGAATGGACTGTGTCTCACCAGGTTACTCTCCAGATTGATGGAGCCCAGCAGATGGAGATTCTGCAGGCCTGACAGACTGCTGATGCGGTTCAGAGACAGATCCAGGACCTGCAGGGTTCTCAGAGTCTCCACATTCTCTATCTTCTCAATCTGATTCCCCCTCTGGATAGAGAGGACGTGATACATGACAAACACTGGGAATATGAATACCGTGTGGACAAATACACACACACATATTAATGAACTCATACAAGCTCACACACACACACAACTCTCCCTCCTCCTACACACTGTCACGACGTTGCCCTCTTTGGACACAGCGAGTACCACCTCCCTACCTCTGTACCATCTCTCTCTGTCTGTCTCCTTACAACCAGGCTGCTGTGGTCAGAGAGGTCGTAAATTCTTTCTTTGTTGAATTTTTACACCCTTTTCTCCCCAATTTTGTGGTATCCAATTGTTAGTAGCTACTATCTTGTCTCATCGCTACAACTCCCGTACGGGAGAGACGAAGGTTGAAAGTCATGCATCCTCCGATACACAACCCAACCAAGCCGCACTGCTTCTGAACACAGCGCGCATCCAACCCGGAAGTCAGCCGGGTTGGATGTGTCGGAGGAAACACCGTGCACCTGGCAACCTTGGTTAGCGTGCACTGCGCCCGGCCCGCCACAGGAGTCGCTGGTGCGCGATGAGACAAGGATATCCCTACCGGCCAAACCCTCCCTAACCCGGACGACGCTAGGCCAATTGTGCGTCACCCCACGGACCTCCCGGTCGCAGCCAGTTACGACAGAGCCTGGGCGCGAACCCAGAGTCTCTGGTGGCACAGCTGGCGCTGCAGTACCTCGCCCTTAACCACTGCGCCACCCGGGGGGCCGGTCGTAAATTCTTAGAGAAGATCCTGCCTCATGGCCAGACAGTATAGAGAGAGTGAGTTTTCATAGAGAGAACAAATGAATTTCTTCTTCCTCACAGAACTGGAGAACCGAACGACATTTATGTTCTGGAGAAGGTATAAAAGATCGGAGAAGAATCCAGCTACGAACTGGTCCGTTTGGTACAATTTTGTGAAACTCATGGGAGACAATTCGACCACATTACCATAACGCTTTTTATACAATAGCCTCAGTTATGAGGCTTACATCTAATTGTTGTATAAGATTAATGAGTGAGGTTGTGTAATGTGATTTTGGACTGTTTAATGAAGGAAACTCCAATTCCCTAAAAAGTTTCACTAAGTCATTGGCACACTCCCAGGGGCACAGACAGGACCTGGCGTCATGAAACAGACTTTTTCTGTGTCCCAAATAAAACCTCCACCTGTGTTTTCTATCACCAGAACGAGCTTACCTCAATTACGAGATGGCTAAAGGTTGCAGACCAGCTTACCACGAGAGGGCCAAGGTTTGAGTAGAGACCTGAGTATAAGCTAAGGTTTGAGTAGATGGCTGAATCTTTTATCCATACCACGTGGTTAAACTCTTAAGACTATTGATACCGATAGAATAAGAACAAGTCTTTGATATTAATTACTAGTCTGCAGCTAGGAATTCGGTGTCATTGAACGCGAAGACCGACAACCGCCGAAACATCTATTCTATAACGACATGAATGAATGTCACTCTGAACTATCCATTCTAACCACGACAGAGAGAGAGGGCGGACACTCTCCAACAGAAACAAACTTTTCAACAGAGATCCCGACGACACACTGAGCGTAAATATATATATTGATTGCAATTGTTCCCGAATGAGTGAGCGTTCATGTGCAAAGGATTAGCATTTCAATTGTTATAATATTCAACTCTGTAGTGTCTCCTCAGCTGACCCCCCACTCCCCTTTTGTCTAACAAGCCGCCATGCCGGTTTAGCCCACTAGGGAACATTCTCCTATCATTCTCCTATCATTTCCTTGTAGCCATATCTACTGTTTGTTATTTCTGTGAATTACTTAGTTAGTAAATAAATGATTTTAAGGCAATTGATGTATGGATGACTCATAGTGAAGACTGGGTTCGTGCAAATAACCAACACTTTACAACGTTTGGAATGAGACTAACGTGAGGTAAATACTATTTCATTAATTCGAAGACTAATTGATCAGATATTAAAATATCTGAAAGTTATATTAGAAAAAATATAACTTTGTAATCTGAATATTTTCCTTGGTGCCCCGAACTTCCTAGTTAATTACAGTTACATGATTAATCTGTTTAATCGCGTAATAATAATTACAGAGAGTTATTTGATAAATAAGTCTTCAGTTTTAATGATGCAAAAGACACGTCAACACACACACCCATGTCACACACACACACACACACACACACACACACACACACACACACGCCCATGTTACTCACACACACACACACACACACGCCCATGTCACACGCACACACTGACACATACTCACCCCACCCTCACTATCAAAGTTAACATTGAGTGTTCCCTTCCCCATCTGTAAGGAGTATAAAACTTCTCCCTGAGATGTGTGTATGATTGACAGGCCAGCTCCAATGGTCTGGGCTGACAGGTGAGGAGTGACAGGTGAACAGCTGGCCAGACACTGATGTGGGCATACCAAAAGCACTACAGACCAGCCCTCCTCTCCTCTAGAACCCACCATCCCTCCTGCTCTGTAACGACCCATCCCCACCCTACCTTCCCCCTGCGTGGGCTGCCAGCCCCCACGGCCACCATGCCCTGCCCTCCTCCACTAGCCTTCCTGGCAGAGGGCTGCCGACAGCGGGGGACGGTGACCGCGCGGAGCCCTGGAAGCTCTCGAGGCCAGGGTGTGATGGGCTGAGAGAGGAGGCTGGCTGACAGATAGCACGCTGTTAGGGAGCGGGGCTGGGCAGGAGAGGGCCGAGAGGGAAGGGGGAGGGGAGATGGAGACAGCGGCTGGTTCCCTGGTTGACAGGGATGCTATGGAGGGGTGAGGGAATAAGAGAGGAGAGGGGGGGGGGGGTTGAACAGGGTCCAGGCTTGCTCACGCCGCTGGCAGCTGGTCCCAGAGGGGAGGGTGGAAGTGGACAGGGGACGCGGCTACATCATGCTGACGATGAGGAATCACTTTGATAAAGGACACCAGCATCCGTCAGAGAGGGAGAGGGAAGGGTCTGGAGGCCCGCTGGCACAGCCATATGGTGGCTCTCACACTGGAGCCCATGTCTGTGTGTCTTTGAAAAGCTGAAGCTCAATTATGTCTGTGGTTTAAATATGAGACAGAAGAGAGGGGGTAGGGGAGAGTTAAAAATACACCACCTGCTGTCATCATGTTTGAAGAGAAAGAAGTGCTCAAATATTGTGTGTAGCATAACTGGCACCACACTGGGGGGATAACCTTTTAGAAAAGCCATGACGTAATGGAAGAATGTAGACACCAGGAAGGGACATCAAGGTGAAAACAGAAAACAACTGATTCACAGGAAAACACTTGTGTCCTAGTCGGTAGGCCATATTAAATCAACCACAAGACCAACCACTAACCACAGTACTGATGAGCTTAGAGAGCTGCGTCTATACAACCGGATGGGCATATTCATATATGAGCATAACGCATGGTAAAATATTATCTTTAAGAATCTAATTATTCAACAAACACACACGCAATGTAATTATTCATGTAACATGTCCATATATAACACCCATGAAAAGTGTTAGAAATTGAATAATTCAAGAAACAGGTGGAGCAGTTAGGACCTACCAGACAGAGGTCTTTGATTGGCAGGTTGTCCAGGCCTCTGATACAGGAGATCTTGTTGTGTGCCAGGCTGAGGTGTGTGAGGCTGGCACAATGCAGAAGACCACCGATCTCACTGAAACAGTTGTCTATCCAGAAGGGGCACACGTTAAGAATGGTATACAATGAGGAAGTAGTCTAGATAAGAACTTGACATGTATGTATGTCTGTGTAAATACTTTTTGAAGGATACAGTCCAGATTCAGTTTACTCAAAGACGAGTAGGCTGACAAATGTGTCATCGCGGACATCTGGTTATGGGAAAAGTTAACCTCCTGCGGAATACAACAAACATGAATAATGAATCAAGTGGACCAATCTTTAAATGCTTTTTGCAATGAAGAAATATGAAAATAAACAACCAAATGCATGTATAATATGATACATTCTACTAGTACTGTATAACTCACTGATAAACAATAATAAGAAGTCAACCCTGGTAAGTTCCTTGTCATTCCAGGGTAGGTAATACTTAGTAAGCATATGGAAGGACACTGCAGTATAAATGGTCTATGATGATTGGAACCCATCTTCTGGGACTACAGGCTTCAAGAAACCCCAAGCCACAAATCAAGCGTTGTCTTATCCTGTCTGTTGAAGGTCCCACCTTGAGGTTCTTGGGCGGCTGGAATCCAAAGAAGTCGGTGAGTTGGTTGTGGGAGGCATCCAGGATGATGAGATACGGCATGTGGCTTACACAGGATAAATCTACCAGTCAACATGCATTAGTAGAGTCAGGAGAGTCGGGCGAGCAGAGGGGGAGAGATGGCAACACCTGACACACAACTGTTATTATACAAACCTGAAGCCTAGAAGTTACAAGGGCACCGATGAGAAATTAACCCAGTTTAACTAATTAGGCTAATCAAGCTACATTTTCTATATCAGTAATTAGAATCATAACAAGGCGTACAGTGCATTTGTTAATAAGAGACACACACACACACCTTTTATTTTGTTGTAAGGAAGTTCTAGCTTTTGAAGGTGGACGTAATTGCAAAGGATGGATACATTATTCAGATTTCGACCCTGGATGGAGACATATTCCGAAATTGAATTCCACATGACATAGAAAACAAAACAAGTTAAGAAATGCAACACAAATGGAAAGTAAACAGATTTGTTAGATATTCTTCCGTGAAAAGTCTGATGGTAAACAGTTACTCCTGTAAAGCATATTATCAGCGATTGATGGGGTTACACTATCAACCTGAAGTGTGTGTGTTGTGTGTGTTCTTACAGGTGCAAAGAGGAACTGGTAGACATGCTCTAGTCCAGTGGCAGAGTGTCCCAGGTTGGATAAACAGCTGGAAACTTCCTCTTCAGTCAACACACCATCGTTTTTCTGTATGAGACATTGCTACATCAAAACATGTTGCAGTACACAATAGAACAAGTCATGCACTGTCAATGCATTGTTTTTATGCACCAAACTTCTGTTATTATGAAACTCCGAGTAGAAAGAGAGAGAAAGAGAGAAGTTGCTTGCATCCTGAAAGTAATTAACAGAAACAGCGTGTTACTCACCAAGCCTCATGGCCCATCTGACTAAAGTAGTTAGCATCTTTATGAATTTAGCTGTTACCCCAAGCTTCCTCCCTTACCTCCATTGTCTTCTCCTCCTTCTCTTCCTCGGAGGTTGAAAACGTGTCTGCACACGGATGATGAACCGCAGCAGGAAATGGTTGCGCATCAGTGGTCTCCTGTGTCACTGACTCATGAGGGTAGCAAGTGGGTGACCCAGAGGAATACTGGGGCGATGTTTGCTTCCCGATATCTTGCAAATTGGAAATGGTCGAAGTAGAAGACATTTTGGATGAAATTGTTTGGCATGAGAATACTTTGGGGATATTTTTACTTACTAATTAGCCTAGGTAGGTAGCTATTTTGAAAGTTGGCTCAGCTGGAGCAGATAGCGTTCTCTGTTGCTTAGTAACGAAGACGAAGCGTCAGTAGGTGAATTGAACTGTGGGATATGTCGTTTTTGATTCATTTACTTCCCAACAGTTCATAAAATCTTTCAAACCCTGGTTCCCAGGTTCCACCGTCTGGAAAAAGTAATATATTCATGCATTTTCATTTTAGTGTTTCGAGACAAATATTAGCCATTAAATCTTCTAATAACTTTACACTAATCACCATGTTGAAACCTCCATCATGCTCACCAAAATGCAGAAAAAAGCTTGACATACTAGACTTCAAGCAGTGTGCTTTGTGCATCAGACATCTTTCAACAGGTCTTGATCATTCTATAGAAAAGCCTTCTTCTGACGTCCCATCAGATCTTGCAGCTGAGCTCAATTCCTGACAGTGTATATTTTGGATCCGTCTATGTAAAATGACATCATCGGACAAAGTCAATTTGTGTCAATGTGAAAAGACTTTGAATTATATGGTGCAACAGCGCATAGACAGACCATGTTGTTTGGGGAGTGTTTCGTTCTGTATGGCATTCGTCAATTCCTCTGTGTCAATGGAAGAAACTAGTCCCTTGACCACACAAGGTAGGAAACTGGCTCTTTTCATTGTACAAAAACACACAAACTGCTCATATACACAGGGGAATTTTGAGGTTTTATTTCAGCAAGATCAGTGTACACAATGGCAGGTCATCTTTCTTTAATTGAGTGAAGGAGTGATAGTCAAGGTGTTGGTCTGAAAGGGACGTTTAACAGACAATGGAGAAAGTACATCCTTAAATCACACCGGGACTCATTCACCTCCATTCTTATCAGATGTGTGTGAAAAAACTCATCAGACATGAAACCACTCTCATATTACACACTGTAGATGTGCAAAACGACAGGTCTTAGTAAACAAACAAATAAAGCAAAGCGTAAAAAAACAAGTGAAATATATTTGTAGATCTTTACAATGAGTTGCCCCATTATTTAAAATATGGGTATAGGGGTCCGATATACGGGATCATTTAAATCCAGATGGAGTGTTCTCTTGTTCCCAAATCAGCAGAAAAAAACTCCTCAGTTGTGCAGAGTACTGCAAGCCATAGAGACCTCCATAGTGTGTGTGTGTACGTGTGCTGAGTAAAACAAATGCTGTTCCTATGGCACGAGGCAATCCCTCCGGCAACCACAAGGCTCAGATTGATCCCAGCCTACATGTCATTATGATGGATGGTGGCGCGGGTTCTGGTGAACAGCACTGCCACAACTCTCCCCTGTTCTCTTTCCTCCCTCCCCCGCTCTTGTTAAGTACTTTTCCTCTGAGTTAATTAACTAAATATACTGAGGGGATGCAGGGGAAGGAATGATTTGTGACTCCTTGGAAGTGTATTCACTTTAGAATAGTTCTAGCAGAAGTTTTAACAGTTGTAGTGGTAGGAAGGGGAGTAGTGATTTGCAATTACATCCCTATTAAGTTCAAGACCTTGAGTGTTGGGACAAAATACACACATAAATTGTACTGGATACATTGGCCCTCATCCCCGAGCACACATGTACACCTCAACGCTGCAGCACAGTCAATGCATTTCAGGACAGTGGCAAATACTTTAATCAGAATCGGCTATAGCTACATTATATCCAATCTACATTATTCTAAGTGAGAGAAAAATAGAGTGAACCACAGCTGAGGTGGGGAACCAATTCCTTTCTTTGTCCTTGGGGAAGAAGAATGACCACAAAATGGCCACAAGCAGGGGGAGAGAAGTGATAATCTAGACAGTCTAATCTGGCATCTGGTATTGCAGACACAGTCAGCGGGCCCACGAGGGAGAGCTGGAGGTAGAGCTGTAATTGAGAGCAGCAGTTAGATGTAATGAGACAATGAGATGAGAAAGGCCCCAAAGCCAGACTCTCAGAAAATTCCCCCATTCTCCACAGGTGAGACTAGGGCCGACCACATATGGGATGATTGAAGGGAGTCATTTTTTAAATTGGAGAGTGTGTGTGTGTGTGTGTGTGTGAGTGATTTCTTGAGGAACTAACTGCATTCTTGCAAGTGAATAAACAGATGAGTTACAACAACAGATGCATATTGGTAACTAAGTTCAACCCTTAAATCAGTAAATAATTAATGTACAGCATACCAGCATTATCTCAACCCCCAAAACATATTACATGGTTATTTACGGTCTGCCATGGGATCTAATGAAGACTCAGTTAGGACTTTTACAAACCCAGGTCAACACCAGTCCCTGTGGAGGTGCTGACCAGTCCCTCAGACGGTTACCTGACACTGCTAGGTCAGCTCTCAAATACTAGCTTTAATCTAAACCCTTTATCCAGACAGGAGGTTGAGAAACACTGGACAGTAATACAAACAGACCATTGCCAACAACAGCCTACCAATGTCCCCCCCTCTCAAACAGTAGTGATCTTCTTGTCCTTGGTGGCCTGCTTGAAGGCTGCCTGCTCGCAGATGATCTCCTTGAGGCGCTGCAGCCGGACGTTCTGCGTGCTCAGGTCTCCCACGCCCGTCTGGCTCCTCTGCAGCAGGCTGAGGGCGTGGATGTACTCCAGCTCGGTGTAGCGAACGCCCTGGTCCACCACCAGGTTGAGCAACTCATCTGCAGCGTTGTACAGCATCTCATAGTACTGCCTAAACAGGGGAGGAGATGACTTCATTGTTCAATGCCCATGAGAATGTTCTGTGTTATCCCAATCCCTCTAAAAGACAGAGGTCAAAGAGGTCAGAGCAAAGGGGAAAGGAGATGGTGGTTAGGGGGTTAGAGGGAGGAAGGAAGGAAGGAAGGAGATGGGGGACAGGAGAGGTCAAAGGTCAGTAACCAGTAGTAGAGATGAGTAGAAAAAAAGGAAGGAATCAACACTATGATGTTGTTGATCTAGTACTACTCTACCATACTGCCTCACATAACACTATGATGTTGTTGATCTGGTACGACTGTACCATACTGCCTCACATAACACTATGATGTTGTTGATCTGGTACTACTGTACCATACTGCCCCACATAACACTGTTGTTGTTGTTGATCTAGTACTACTGTACCATACTGCCTCACATAACACTATGATGTTGTTGATCTGGTACTACTGTACCATACTGCCTCACATAACACTATGATGTTGTTGATCTGGTACTACTGTACCATACTGCCCCACATAACACTATGATGTTGTTGATCTGGTACTACTGTACCATACTGCCTCACATAACACTATGATGTTGATCTGGTACTACTGTACCATACTGCCACACATAACACTATGATGTTGTTGATCTGGTACTACTGTACCATACTGCCCCACATAACACTGTTGTTGTTGTTGATCTAGTACTACTGTACCATACTGCCCCACATAACACTATGCTGTTGTTGATCTAGTACTACTGTACCATACTGCCCCACATAACTCTATGCTGTTGTTGATCTGGTACTACTGTACCATACTGCCCCACATAACACTATGATGTTGTTGATCTAGTACTACTGTACCATACTGCCCCACATAACACTATGATGTTGATCTGGTACTACTGTACCATACTGCCTCACATAACACTATGATGTTGTTGATCTGGTACTACTGTACCATACTGCCTCACATAACACTATGATGTTGTTGATCTAGTACTACTGTACCATACTGCCTCACATAACACTATGATGTTGTTGATCTGGTAC
>NC_092179.1:25855408-25870408 GCF_045791955.1 Oncorhynchus clarkii lewisi
CAGTTCCTCTTTGCTTGACATCATGGGAAGATCAAATTAAATCAGCCAAGACCTCAGACAAAAATTGCAGACACCCACTAGTCTGGTTCATCCTTGCGAGCAATTTCCAAACACCTGAAGGTACCACATTCATCTGTACAAACAATAGTACCCAAGTATAACACCATGGGACCACGCAGCCTCCATACCGCTCAGGAAGGAGACGCGTTCTGTCTCCTAGAGATGAACGTACTTTGGTGAGAAAAGTGCAAATCAATCCCAGAACAACAGCAAAGGACCTTGTGAAGATGCTGGAGAAAACAGGTACAAAAGTATCTATATCCACAGTAGAACAAGTCCTATATCGACAAAACCTGAAAGGCCGCTCAGCAAGGAAGAAGCCACTGCTCCAAAACCGCCATAAAAAAGCCAGACTACGGTTTGCAACTGCACATGGGGACAAAAATCGTACTTTTTGTAGAAATGTCCTCTGGTCTGATGAAACAAAAATAGAACTGTTTCGCCATAATGACCATCGTTATGTTTGGAGGAAAAAGGGGGACTGGTGCAGGAGGGAGTGGTGCACTTCACAAAATAGATGGCATCATGAGGATGGAATGTTATGTGGATATATTGAAGCAACATCTCAAGACATCAGTCAGGAAGTTAAAGCTTGGTCGTAAATGAGTCTTCCAAATGGACAATGACCCCAAGCATACTTCCAAAGTTGTGGCAAAATGGCTTAAGGACAAGAAAGTCATAAAAAATCCCTGACATTAATCCCATAGAAAATGTGTGGGCAGAACTGAATAAGCGTGTGCGAGCAAGGAGGCCTTCAAACCTGGCTCAGTTACACCAGCTCTGTCAGGAGAAATGGGCCAAAATTCACCCAACTTATTGCGGGAAGCTTGTGGAAGTCTTCCTGAAACGTTTGACCCAAGTTAAACAATTTAAAGACAATGCTACCAAATACTAATTGAGTGTATGTAAACTTCTGACCCACTGGGAATGTTTTGAAAGAAATAAATCTGAAATAAATCATTCTCTCTACTATTATTGACATTTCACATTCTAAAAAAAAAAAAAAAGAGGTGATCCTAACTGACCTAAAACAGGGAATTGTTACTAGGATTAAATGTCAGGAATTATGAAAAACTGAGTTTAAATGTTTTTGGCTAAGGTGTATGTAAACTTCTGACTTCAACTGTATATTGATGGTGGTTTAGTCCATATGTATATTATATTGATGGTGGTTTAAACCATATGTACATTATATTGATGGTGGTTTAATCCATATGTACATTATATTGATGGTGGTTTAGTCCATATGTACATTATATTGATGGTGGTTTAATCCATATGTACATTATATTGATGGTGGTTTAATCCATATGTACATTATATTGATGGTGGTTTAATCCATATGTACATTATATTGATGGTGGTTTAGTCCATATGTATATTGATGGTGGTTTAATCCATTTTTATATTGATGGTGGTTTAATCCATATGTACATTATATTGATGGTGGTTTAAACCATATGTACATTATATTGATGGTGGTTTAATCCATATGTACATTATATTGATGGTGGTTTAGTCCATATGTACATTATATTGATGGTGGTTTAGTCCATATGTACATTATATTGATGGTGGTTTAATCCATATGTACATTATATTGATGGTGGTTTAATCCATATGTACATTATATTGATGGTGGTTTAATCCATATGTATATTGATGTTGGTTTAAACCATATGTATATTGATGTTGGTTTAAACCATATGTATATTGATGTTGGTTTAAACCATATGTATATTGATGTTGGTTTAAACCATATGTATATTGATGGTGGTTTAATCCATATGTATATTGATGGTGGTTTAAACCATATGTATATTGATGGTGGTTTAGTCCATATGTATATTGATGGTGGTTTAGTCCATATGTATATTGATGGTGGTTTAAACCATATGTATATTGATGGTGGTTTAAACCATATGTATATTGATGGTGGTTTAAACCATATGTATATTGATGGTGGTTTAATCCATATGTATATTGATGGTGGTTTAATCCATATGTATATTGATGGTGGTTTAATCCATATGTATATTGATGGTGGTTTAATCCATATGTATATTGATGGTGGTTTAAACCATATGTATATTGATGGTGGTTTAAACCATATGTATATTGATGGTGGTTTAAACCATATGTATATTGATGGTGGTTTAAACCATATGTATATTGATGGTGGTTTAAACCATATGTATATTGATGGTGGTTTAGTCCATATGTATATTGATGGTGGTTTAATCCATATGTATATTGATGGTGGTTTAATCCATATGTATATTGATGGTGGTTTAGTCCATATGTATATTGATGGTGGTTTAATCCATATGTATATTGATGGTGGTTTAAACCATATGTACAGTGCCTTGCGAAAGTATTCGGCCCCCTTGAACTTTGCGACCTTTTGCCACATTTCAGGCTTCAAACATAAAGATATAAAACTGTATTTTTTTGTGAAGAATCAACAACAAGTGGGACACAATCATGAAGTGGAACGACATTTATTGGATATTTCAAACTTTTTTAACAAATCAAAAACTGAAAAATTGGGCGTGCAAAATTATTCAGCCCCTTTACTTTCAGTGCAGCAAACTCTCTCCAGAAGTTCAGTGAGGATCTCTGAATGATCCAATGTTGACCTAAATGACTAATGATGATAAATACAATCCACCTGTGTGTAATCAAGTCTCCGTATAAATGCACCTGCACTGTGATAGTCTCAGAGGTCCGTTAAAAGCGCAGAGAGCATGAAGAACAAGGAACACACCAGGCAGGTCCGAGATACTGTTGTGAAGAAGTTTAAAGCCGGATTTGGATACAAAAAGATTTCCCAAGCTTTAAACATCCCAAGGAGCACTGTGCAAGCGATAATATTGAAATGGAAGGAGTATCAGACCACTGCAAATCTACCAAGACCTGGCCGTCCCTCTAAACTTTCAGCTCATACAAGGAGAAGACTGATCAGAGATGCAGCCAAGAGGCCCATGATCACTCTGGATGAACTGCAGAGATCTACAGCTGAGGTGGGAGACTCTGTCCATAGGACAACAATCAGTCGTATATTGCACAAATCTGGCTTTTATGGAAGAGTGGCAAGAAGAAAGCCATTTCTTAAAGATATCCATAAAAAGTGTCGTTTAAAGTTTGCCACAAGCCACCTGGGAGACACACCAAACATGTGGAAGAAGGTGCTCTGGTCAGATGAAACCAAAATTGAACTTTTTGGCAACAATGCAAAACGTTATGTTTGGCGTAAAAGCAACACAGCTCATCACCATCC
Organism: Oncorhynchus clarkii lewisi; assembly: GCF_045791955.1. Lineage (NCBI taxonomy): Eukaryota > Metazoa > Chordata > Actinopteri > Salmoniformes > Salmonidae > Oncorhynchus > Oncorhynchus clarkii. The sequence continues at coordinate 25,858,749 of NC_092179.1, forward strand.
CCACTGTCAAACATGGTGGTGGCAGCATCATGGTTTGGGCCTGCTTTTCTTCAGCAGGGACAGGGAAGATGGTTAAAATTGATGGGAAGATGGATGGAGCCAAATACAGGACCATTCTGGAAGAAAACCTGATGGAGTCTGCAAAAGACCTGAGACTGGGACGGAGATTTGTCTTCCAACAAGACAATGATCCAAAACATAAAGCAAAATGTACAATGGAATGGTTCAAAAATAAACATATCCAGGTGTTAGAATGGCCAAGTCAAAGTCCAGACCTGCATCCAATCGAGAATCTGTGGAAAGAACTGAAAACTGCTGTTCACAAATGCTCTCCATCCAACCTCACTGAGCTCAAGCTGTTTTGCAAGGAGGAATGGGAAAAAATTTCAGTCTCTCGATGTGCAAAACTGATAGAGACATACCCCAAGCGACTTACAGCTGTAATCGCAGCAAAAGGTGGCGCTACAAAGTATTAACTTAAGGGGGCTGAATAATTTTGATTTTTGATTTGTTAAAAAAGTTTGAAATATCCAATAAATGTTGTTCCACTTCATGATTGTGTCCCACTTGTTGTTGATTCTTCACAAAAAAAATACAGTTTTATATCTTTATGTTTGAAGCCTGAAATGTGGCAAAAGTTCGCAAAGTTCAAGGGGGCCGAATACTTTCGCAAGGCACTGTATATTGATGGTGGTTTAGTCCATAATAATAGGGAAAACACAAAGTTTACAGTAGCATCGGTAGCCTGTCCTACAAAGCAGACAGATTAAACATATATGTAAATATAGAAGATATGTGAATGCATTAGGGAGTAGCATAGAGCAGGGCTGACTATGTCTCTGCTCTGGGGCTAAACAGGCCAATACCTCAGAGACTGTGTGGGCAGCAGCAGCACAGACACAAAGACAGACAGATAGCATCGCTATACGCCACTGGCTAGTAGAGAAATCCCATTCACTTAGATTACACTCCCACAATGGTGTTTTGGATGGGTATGAGAGGTGCCCACAAAAGGACACACACACGCACGCACACACACACAAAACCTGGGGGCATCGGGAAGCTCAATCTCTTCACCCATCTCCTCCTTTAACTCAGCTCTTTGTGCCCAGAGAAAGAGGGTGATTTAAAGTGGTGTCCATCAAAGCAGCAGGGAGAGGAAGACTAAGCTGAGGGAAAGTCTTCCATTGTGTCCAGGAGGAGAAATCTCAAGGAAGTCACAAGCACACAGGTGCAAATCTCGTGTGTGTGTGTGTGTGTGTGTGTACCTGAATAGGATTAACTATTATCTTGTTGTATTATTTCTAAGCCTCTCCCATTACTAAACCAAATGGTTGTTTTCCTATGTAGGAATGACTGAACAATTCTGCAGCTTTTTGTGTCAAGCTATTTCTGCTGTTGTAATATTGCAAGAAGAACAGAGAGAGACGGAGAGAGAGAGAGAGAGAGAGAGAGAGAGAGAGAGAGATAACAAATATGGAGAGAGATTAGGTCCAGTAAGAACAGACTTTTACAGCTGTGTGTGGGGATTCATTTATTTTATATTTCTCTCTTTCTCTGACAAGTAATGCCCTTGGTTTGTGAACTATTTGCATACTCACTCTCTTCTCCTCTCTCCCTCTCCCTCCAAGGCCCTGTTCGTTTTTCAATGCTCACCCTCAATGAGCTCGTCAATATTGATGAGGGGTCATACCGGTTCCTTTGCTCGCCACAGGCAGAGACACAGAGAAACCCCTGATGGGCAGCACAGTGTTCTTATCACTTCTCAAATATGCACCACATGTCTCCACTGTATATCTGTGTGTGTGTCCACTGTGTGTGTGTGTGTCCACTGTGTGTGTGTGTGTGTCCACTGTGTGTGTGTGTCTACTGTGTGTGTGTGCGCGTGTGTCTACTGTGTGTGTGTGTGTGTGTGTGTGTGTTATTCACGTCCAAAACACCACTCCCATTCCCCAGATACTGCATGCGATTAGCTGCACACAGGAGGACATAGTCCACATTGTTATGTGAACTGAAAAGAAATGTGTTTGTTTTTAGAAGGGAAAGCTTTGAAGAGAACAATTAACAACCCACACACACCGTTCCCAAAGAGATGTAGAAAAGCAGGGGAGGAATAAAACACGTGGGGAAAAAGAGTGAAAATTGACAACTTTACTTTGTATAAATGTTGGTATATTTGTGTTCTCACATCTGGGCAAGGCTGTTCCAGTTTGGGCCGTTTGTAAACCAGTTTATAAGGCTATAGTGTATAATGTTCTCTAAGGCCCTATCTTTGGTTGCCTCCCTGTGTCCTGAATATGAAAGTCTAATATACTGTGTGACTGAGCAAACTGACTGATCTACAAGTGATAGTGAGGAGTTATTTAGCATGCAAGGTGATTTGTAGATCAAGTGATAGTGAGGAGTTATTTAGCATGCAAGGTGATTTGTAGATCAAGTGATAGTGAGGAGTTATTTAGCATGCAAGGTGATTTGTAGATCAGTCAGTCAGCAGTTGCCGACTGCAATGCAGTCAATCTGGAACATAACCCCAGTTTGCAGGTATACCATGTTTCTGTCTATTATAGGGCACTTGGCACGACATTTCAAGCCTTTGGGTTTGGATTTTGGGGTATCTATCTACAAACTGATTGGCAATGTCTGGTTCTCCATGTTGCCCCACAATACTGTCCTCTCTATGGCCTGTTCTACTGGGCCTCATCCCTCTGTCGTCATGTTGACTGGACACCTGGCTATCTGGACCCTGCCCAGCTGTTGTACCAGGGAGAAGGTTGGAAGTGCTGCGTGGGGTGTGTGTGTGAGGGGGGTGGGGTGTGTGTGTGTGTGTGTGTGTGTGTGAGTGAATGTGTGAGTGAGTGAGTGAGTGAGTGAGAGAGAGAGAGATTGTTCTGTTGGTGTGTGAGACAACTCATCGCCCCCCCCCCAGATGCCAAAAACTCCTTCAACCAACCACGTCATTACCCAGGTGCTTGGAAAGTCATTTGCCCAACAGCAGCTGTTAATCAGATTAAATTCTCTGTGCTCTTACACCTTCGCCCCCCACCAGCCTTTATTCACCCATTAGGGGGAGATAATGAAGGAAACCAGCATTCGGCTTCACTCAGTCAAACACACTCCAGAACCCACCGTCACTGTCGTCCGCATTTCCCCACTTGCCAACCACCCACCCACCCACCCTCCCTCCCTCCCCCCCTCACTCCCTCCCTCCCTCCCCACCACCTGCAAGAGCGCTCACTCACTCGCTAACTCTGTGTGTGTGTGTGCCATTACATTTTAATTAGCCCACATCTCCTTCGTGCGCAGCCCCTCGTATACAAAGAGTATTAAGCAAATTTATGGTGCATGTGGCAGAGGACGGGGCCAAGATCTATGTATGTCACTGGTGAGAGAGAAAGAGAAAGAGAAGGGAGAAAGTGGGAGAGAGAGAGAGGAGAGAAAACTAGAAACAGCACAATTCATTTCCTCTCATTTCTAGTGTGTACAATATTAAAGTCATTTAAGGTTGCCTCTGTCAGCATGTTGAGAACAACACATTAGTTAGCGAGGGATAGGGTGGAGGAGAGGGTGGAGGGAGGGAGGAGATTCTCTCAGGATGATTCTCTCCATCAAGCGGAACGCACGCTTGTCGCCGCGGTAACAAATGCCAGGGCTCCTGACGCAAATGAGAGCTCCGTCAAGTTTTCCCACTCCTCTCGCTCCCTCTGTCCTCTTGTGACTAGAGAAGCTCTATGCAGAGACACTGCAGCTTCATCAGCAATAACCAGTGTAGTCATTATGAGAGAGAGAGAGAGTGAGAAAGAAAGAGAGGCACAGAGAGACACAGACAGACACAGACACAGACAGACAGGAAGACTCATGTTCAAAGAGAGTGGATAGTTAGCTCAAAGACGACAAGTCATTTTCCACTTTGTAAACAGGTAGCGCAAGTTAACACCACGTTAGCTCAAGATGGGAAAGTCACTAACTCTAAACTTACCTCAGAGAAAGCAGCTACTGCAATGCAACTAAGGACAGATAAGTAGTCACATCAACTGTACAAATAGAGGAATCAGACGGAACGAACACCACTTCGCCCCTGCTATTGACAGACAGGTAAGGAGGGAGAGAAAGACTGAGACACAAGCGCTAAACACAAACAGTTTATCATAGCCGTCAGCTGTATTTATTAAAGCTGGGGTGAGTCGACTCTGCCCCAGCCCTGTAACCTTGACAACACAGTTAAACTGAATTTTACCACAGGCTCCCTCTGCTGAGCTGTTCACCAGACACCTCCGCGTTTCCACTCAACCCCGTGACATCTGCACCGTCCATGTCTGTCAGACAATAATGGGCTAGCTCTGAAGGCTAATGATTCACTTGCTTATCATGGAAGCTGTGTTAGCATGTAATGCTAGGAGGATAACAGGACAGGCTAGAGACAGGGGTCACAGGGTATCTCACTGGGGGTGTGATTGGATGTCAGAGAGAGGGTAAACCAACTGTCACTCTTATGATTGGATGTTACACACACAGAGTTTTCTAGACACAACCCCCTCAAACAAACAGACGTTTTTCACACAATACATACCCCTCCCTAGTAGTCCATTTAGAAGACATTATACTAACCAACCCTGTCCCTCCATCCCTCCCTCCGTCTCCAAAAAGGTAAGAAAATATACTAAACAACCCTGTCCATCCCTCTCACCCACCCCTGCTCTCTCTCACTCTCCTTCCCTCTCCTAAAGGTAAGACAATATACTAACCAACCCTGTCCCTCTCTCTCCCTCTCCTAAAGGTAAGACAATATACTAACCAACCTTGTCCATCCCTCTCCCTCCATCTCCTAAAGGTAAGACAATATACTAACCAACCCTGTCCCTCCCTCTAACCCACCCCTGCTCTCTCTCACTCTCCTTCACTCTCCTAAAGGTAAGACAATATACTAACCAACCCTGTCCCTCTCTCTCCCTCCATCTCCTAAAGGTAAGACAATATACTAACCAACCCTGTCCCTCTCTCTCCCTCCATCTCCTAAAGGTAAGACAATATACTAACCAACCCTGTCCCTCTCTCTCCCGCCATCTCCTAAAGGTAAGACAATATACTAACCAACCATGTCCCTCTCTCTCCCTCCCTCTCCTAAAGGTAAGACAATATACTAACCAACCCTGTCCCTCTCTCTCCCTCCCTCCCTCCCTCCCTCTCCTAAAGGTAAGACAATATACTAACCAACCCTGTCCCTCTCTCTCCCTCCCTTCCTCCCTCCCTCTCCTAAAGGTAAGACAATATACTAACCAACCCTGTCCCTCTCTCTCCCTCCATCTCCTAAAGGTAAGACAATATACTAACCAACCCTGTCCCTCTCTCTCCCGCCATCTCCTAAAGGTAAGACAATATACTAACCAACCATGTCCCTCTCTCTCCCTCCCTCTCCTAAAGGTAAGACAATATACTAACCAACCCTGTCCCTCTCTCTCCCTCCCCCTCTCCCTCCCTCTCTCTCCCTCCCTCCCTCCCTCCCTCCCTCCCTCCCTCCCCTAAAGGTAAGACAATATACTAACCAACCCTGTCCCTCTCTCTCCCTCCCTTCCTCCCTCCCTCTCCTAAAGGTAAGACAATATACTAACCAACCCTGTCCCTCTCTCTCCCTCCATCTCCTAAAGGTAAGACAATATACTAACCAACCCTGTCCCTCTCTCTCCCTCCCTTCCCCACTCCCTCTCCTAAAGGTAAGACAATATACTAACCAACCCTCTCCCTCTCTCTCTCACTCCCTCTCCTAAAGGTAAGACAATATACTAACCAACCCTGTCCCTCTCTCTCCCTCCCTCTCCTAAAGGTAAGACAATATACTAACCAACCCTGTACCCCTCCCTCCCTCCCTCCCTCCCTCCCTCCCTCCCTCCCTCTCCTAAAGGTAAGACAATATACTAACCAACCCTGTCCCTCTCTCCCTCCCTCCATCTCCTAAAGGTAAGACAATATATGCTAACCAACCCTGTCCCTCTCTCTCCCTCCATCTCCTAAAGATAAGACAATATACTAACCAACCCTGTCCCTCTCTCTCCCGCCATCTCCTAAAGGTAAGACAATATACTAACCAACCCTGTCCCCCTCTCTCTCTCCCTCCCTCCATCTCCTAAAGGTAAGACAATATACTAACCAACCCTGTCCCTCTCTCTCCCTCTCTCCCTCCCTCTCCTAAAGGTAAGACAATATACTAACCAACCCTGTCTCTCTCCCTCCATCTCCTAAAGGTAAGACAATATACTAACCAACCCTGTCCCTCTCTCTCTCTCCCTCCCTCTCTACCTCCCTCTCCTAAAGGTAAGGCAATATACTAACCAACCCTGTCCCTCTCTCTCTCTCCCTCCCTCCCTCCCTCCCTCTCCTAAAGGTAAGACAATATACTAACCAACCCTGTACCTCTCTCTCCCTCCCTCTCCTAAAGGTAAGACAATATACTAACCAACCCTGTACCTCTCTCTCCCTCCCTCTCCTAAAGGTAAGACAATATACTAACCAACCCTGTCCCTCTCTCCCTCCCTCCCTCTCCTAAAGGTAAAGACACTATACTAACCAACCCTGTCCCTCTCTCTCCCTCCCTCCCTCCCTCTCCTAAAGGTAAGACAATATACTAACCAACCCTGTCTCTCTCCCTCCATCTCCTAAAGGTAAGACAATATACTAAGCAACCCTGTCCCTCTCTCGCTCTCCCTCCCTCCCTCCCTCCCTCTCCTAAAGGTAAGACAATATACTAACCAACTCTCTCTCCCTCCCTCCCTCTCCTAAAGGTAAGACAATATACTAACCAACCCTGTCCCTCTCTCCCTCCCTCCCTCCCTCCCTCTCCTAAAGGTAAGACAATATACTAACCAACCCTGTCCCCCATACTCTCCCTCCCTCCCTCCCTCCCTCTCCTAAAGGTAAGACAATATACTAACCAACCCTGGCCCTCTCTCTCCCTCCCTCCCTCCCTCTCCTAAAGGTAAGACAATATACTAACCAACCCTGTCCCTCTCTCTCCCTCCCTCCCTCCCTCCCTCTCCTAAAGGTAAGACAATATACTAACCAACCCTGTCCCCCATACTCTCCCTCCCTCCCTCCCTCTCCTAAAGGTAAGACAATATACTAACCAACCCTGTCCCTCTCTCTCCTTCCCTCTCCTAAAGGTAAGACAATATACTAACCAACCCTGTCCCCCTCTCTCCCTCCCTCCCTCTCCTAAAGGTAAGACATTATACTAACCAACCCTGTCCCCCATACTCTCCCTCCCTCCCTCTCCTAAAGGTAAGACAATATACTAACCAACCCTGTCCCTCTCTCTCCTTCCCTCTCCTAAAGGTAAGACAATATACTAACCAACCCTGTCCCCCTCTCTCCCTCCCTCCCTCTCCTAAAGGTAAGACAATATACTAACCAACCCTGTCCCTCTCTCCCTCCCTCCCTCCCTCCCTCTCCTAAAGGTAAGAGAATATACTAACCAACCCTGTCCCCCATACTCTCCCTCCCTCCCTCCCTCCCTCTCCTAAAGGTAAGACAATATACTAACCAACCCTGGCCCTCTCTCTCCTTCCCTCTCCTAAAGGTAAGACAATATACTAACCAACCCTGTCCCCCTCTCTCCCTCCCTCCCTCTCCTAAAGGTAAGACAATATACTAACCTACCCTGTCCCTCTCTCCCTCCCTCCCTCCCTCCCTCCCTCCCTCCCTCCCTCCCTCCCTCCCTCCCTCCCTCCCTCCCTCTCCTAAAGGTAAGACAATATACTAACCAACCCTGGCCCTCTCTCTCCCTCCCTCCCTCCCTCTCCTAAAGGTAAGACAATATACTAACCAACCCTGTCCCTCTCTCTCCCTCCCTCCCTCCCTCCCTCTCCTAAAGGTAAGACAATATACTAACCAACCCTGTCCCCCATACTCTCCCTCCCTCCCTCCCTCCCTCCCTCTCCTAAAGGTAAGACAATATACTAACCAACCCTGTCCCTCTCTCTCCTTCCCTCTCCTAAAGGTAAGACAATATACTAACCAACCCTGTCCCCCTCTCTCCCTCCCTCCCTCTCCTAAAGGTAAGACAATATACTAACCAACCCTGTCCCCCATACTCTCCCTCCCTCCCTCTCCTAAAGGTAAGACAATATACTAACCAACCCTGTCCCTCTCTCTCCTTCCCTCTCCTAAAGGTAAGACAATATACTAACCAACCCTGTCCCCCTCTCTCCCTCCCTCCCGCTCCTAAAGGTAAGACAATATACTAACCAACCCTGTCCCTCCCTCTAACCCTCCCTCCCTCCCTCCCTCTCGTAAAAGTGCTTGTTTCAACAGAATGGTAATTCCCTGTAAGTCGACCTGTGTGTGCTGAATGGCTAAACAGCCGCAGTGTGATCACACACACACACACACACACACACACACACACACACACACACACACACACACACACACACACAGCCAGAGAGATGTTGATGTTTTGAGGCACATTGATCCACTAGACTGGACCAAACACCTGGGTGGCTAGAACATCCCGCTAGAAGATCCATGTCTCAGAAACAATATGTCAGCGTGACGTCAAAGTCCTTCCAATGTTCTGTGATAATGATAATTGATCCACTACAGTAGACATGCATGAAGGAACCCCTGGTAAGTGGCTACAACTGGCTCCAACGTCTACGTAACCTTAAAAAGAAATGCTGATAAAATGTTGTCAGTCTGTTTTAATTCATCGTGATAATGTCTTTAGCTAGCGCATGTAGGCAGATGTCTGGAGAAAACGCTTCTACAACGTTATGGCAATGTTAGAGTGCAGTTGTTGGGCAGATTCCCGGCAGGCGTCTGGTGGACTGACAGTATATCTGGGAGACAGCTGGAGAGGAGGTCTCCAAGTTCACATCATCCATTTATTTCACAACATCTTTGATCCATCCTCTCTCTCTCTCTCTCTTTATCTCAATCCATCCTCGCTCTCTCTCTCCATCCCGCTCTCTCTTTATCTCAATCCATCCTCTCTCTCTCTCTCTCCATCCCGCTCTCTCTTTATCTCAATCCATCCTCTCTCTCTCTCCATCCCGCTCTCTCTTTATCTCAATCCATCCTCTCTCTCTCTCTCCATCCCGCTCTCTCTTTATCTCAATCCATCCTCTCTCTCTCTCCATCCCGCTCTCTCTTTATCTCAATCCATCCTCTCTCTCTCTCCATCCCGCTCAATCTTTATCTCAATCCATCCTCTCTCTCTCTCCATCCCGCTCTCTCTTTATCTCAATCCATCCTCTCTCTCTCTCTCCATCCCGCTCTCTCTTTATCTCAATCCATCCTCTCTCTCTCTCCATCCTGCTCTCTCTTTATCTCAATCCATCCTCTCTCTCTCTCTCTCTCTCCATCCCGCTCTCTCTTTATCTCAATCCATCCTCTCTCTCCATCCGGCTCTCTCTTTATCCATCCTCGCTCTCTCTCCATCCATCCTCTCTCTCTCCATCCCGCTCTCTCTTTATCTCAATCCATCCTCTCTCTCTCTCTCCATCCCGCTCTCTCTTTATCTCAATCCATCCTCTCTCTCTCTCTCTCCATCCCGCTCTCTCTTTATCTCAATCCATCCTCTCTCTCTCTCTCTCCATCCCGCTCTCTCTTTATCTCAATCCATCCTCTCTCTCTCTCCATCCCGCTCTCTCTTTATCTCAATCCATCCTCTCTCTCTCTCTCCATCCCGCTCTCTCTTTATCTCAATCCATCCTCTCTCTCTCTCCATCCTGCTCTCTCTTTATCTCAATCCATCCTCTCTCTCTCTCTCCATCCCGCTCTCTCTTTATCTCAATCCATCCTCTCTCTCTCTCTCTCTCCATCCCGCTCTCTCTTTATCTCAATCCATCCTCTCTCTCTCTCCATCCCGCTCTCTCTTTATCTCAATCCATCCTTTCTCTCTCTCTCCATCCCGCTCTCTCTTTATCTCAATCCATCCTCTCTCTCTCTCCATCCCGCTCTCTCTTTATCTCAATCCATCCTCTCTCTCTCTCTCTCCATCCCGCTCTCTCTTTATCTCAATCCATCCTCTCTCTCTCTCCATCCATCCTCTCTCTCTCCATCCCGCTCTCTCTTTATCTCAATCCATCCTCTCTCTCTCTCTCTCCATCCCGCTCTCTCTTTATCTCAATCCATCCTCTCTCTCTCTCCATCCCGCTCTCTCTTTATCTCAATCCATCCTCTCTCTCTCTCTCCATCCCGCTCTCTCTTTATCTCAATCCATCCTCTCTCTCTCTCTCCATCCCGCTCTCTCTTTATCTCAATCCATCCTCTCTCTCTCTCCATCCCGCTCTCTCTTTATCTCAATCCATCCTCTCTCTCTCTCCATCCCGCTCTCTCTTTATCTCAATCCATCCTCTCTCTCTCTCCATCCCGCTCTCTCTTTATCTCAATCCATCCTCTCTCTCTCTCTCCATCCCGCTCTCTCTTTATCTCAATCCATCCTCTCTCTCTCCATCCCGCTCTCTCTTTATCTCAATCCATCCTCTCTCTCTCTCTCCATCCCGCTCTCTCTTTATCTCAATCCATCCTCTCTCTCTCCATCCCGCTCTCTCTTTATCTCAATCCATCCCTCTCCCTCCCTATCTATCTCTCCTGCAGTGGCAGAAAACCAAAAACAGCATCAGAGTGAGAAAGAGTGAGGGAGAAAGGGCGGGAGAGAGAAAGAGAGGAGTAATGGGGGAAGAGAGAGAGACAGAGAGAGAGATGGAGGGGAGAGAGAAAGACAACCACACACACACAAACACAGATGTGAGGTTTATCAGAGGTTCCAGTGACATGTCCAGGTCTATGGGATGGGACCTGGCTCTAGAGCGGTCTCTGAGCAGATGGTGTGTGTGTGTGACTCTGTGTGTATATGTGTCTGCCACTCTCTCTCTGTGTGTGTGTGTCTGCCACTCTATGTGTGTGTGTGTGTGTGTGCCACTCTCTGTGTGTGTGTGTGTGTCTGCCACTCTCTGTGTGTGTGTCTGCCACTCCCTGTGTGTATGTCTGCCACTCTATGTGTGTGTGTGTGCCACTCTCTGTGTGTGTGTTTGTGGGTGTGTAACAGGGCACACTATGCCTGACTAAGCATATTGGGTCAAGGTCACACACACAGACACGCCTCACACCACACACACAGACACGCCTCACACCACACACACAGACACGCCTCACACCACACACACAGACACGCCTCACACCACACACACAGACACGCCTCACACCACACACACAGACACGCCTCACACCACACACACAGACACGCCTCACACCACACACACAGACACGCCTCACACCACACACACAGACACGCCTCACATCACACACACAGACACGCCTCACACCACACACACAGACACGCCTCACATCACACACACAGACACGCCTCACATCACACACACAGACACGCCTCACACCACACACACAGACACGCCTCACATCACACACACAGACACGCCTCACATCACACACACAGACACGCCTCACATCACACACACGCCTCACATCACACACACAGACACACACGCCTCACACCACACACACAGACACGCCTCACACCACACACACAGACACGCCTCACATCACACACACAGACACGCCTCACACCACACACACAGACACGCCTCACATCACACACACAGACACGCCTCACACCACACACACAGACACGCCTCACACCACACACA
>NC_092179.1:25875408-25902908 GCF_045791955.1 Oncorhynchus clarkii lewisi
TCACAGACAAGACGGCATCCGACTGACATACATTGTAGAGAAGGACATCGCATGGAGATTGGCAAAGCTAGTGAACATCTAACGTCATCAGATTGGGTTTTGGGGGGATTGAGGTAGCCTAGACTTTGATTAGGTGTCTTAAGCCTTTTGGTTTACAGTCCAACGAGTCCATAAAATGACCTTGTATTGTTTTATGTTTGGTCAAAATATATTGATATATTGAAGTCTCCAGAAAAATACCTGAAAGGACATGTCAAGGTCCCTTATAATGCCTCTGGTAGAAGAGCACTGATAACATCACAGGGGTGAGCTGGTAAATAAAAGGCTGGGCTAACAGTGTTCAATATATAAGCTGACAATGCTAATTTACCGTATTGGTACATAAACGCTTTCCACCACATCAGAAAGGTGTGCAAAGGGTGTTCATCACACACTATATTCCTGTTAATATGTCAAAGCACCAGTCACATGTCAGTGGTGTTGGAGGACACTGGTGGACATTTGGTGAGGGATTTATTGACCTAAAGTGCATTCAGAAAGTATTCAGACCCCTTGACTTTTTCCACATTTTATTACGTTACAGCCTTATTCTAAAATGGATTATATTACTTTTTCCCCTCATCAATCTACACACAATACCCCATAATGACAAAGCGAAAACAGGTTTTAAGACATGTTGTCAAATAAATAAAATAAAACGTATTTACATAAGTATTCAGACCCTTTATGATGAGACTCAGAATTGAGCCACCTGTGGTAAATACAATTGATTGGACATGATTTGCAAAAGCACACCCCTGTCTATATAAGGTCCCACAGTTGACAGTGCATGTCAGAGCAAAAACCAAGCCATGAGGTCAAAGGAATTGTCCGTAGAGCACCGAGACAGGATTGTGTCGAGGCACAGATCTGGGGAAGGGTACCAAAACATTTCTGCATTATTGAAGGTCCCCAAGAACACAGTGGCCTCCATCATTCTTAAATGGGAGAAGTTTGAAACCACCAAAACTCTTCCAAGAGCTGGTCGCCCAGCCAAACCGATCAATAGGGGGTGAAAGGCCTTGGTCAGGGACCTGACCAAGAACCCGATGGTCACTCTGACAGAGCTCCAGAGTTCCTCTGTGGAGATGGGAGAACCTTCCAGAAGGACAACCATCTCTGCAGCACTCCACCAATCAGACCTTTATTTTAGAGTGGCTAGATGGAAGCCACTCCTCAGTAAAAGGCACATGACAGCCCGCTTGCAGTTCGCCAAAAGGAACCTAAAGACTCTCAGACCATGAGAAACAAGATTCTCTGGTCTGATGAAACCAATATTGAACTCTTTGGCCTGAAAGCCAAGTGTCACATCTGGTGGAAACATGGCACCATCCCTACAGTGAAGCATGGTGGGGATGTTTTTCAGCGGCAGGGACTGGGAGACTAGTCAGGATCGAGGGAAAGATGAATGAAGCAAATTACAAGAGATCCTTGATGAAAACCTGACAGAGCTTGAGAGGATCTGCAGAGAAGAATGGGAGAAACTCCCCAAATACAGGTGTGCCAAGCTTGTAGCGTCATACCCAAGAATAATTGCTGCCAAAGATGCTTCAACAAAGTACTGAGTAAAGGGTCTGAATACTTCTGTAAATGAGATTTTTTATTTTTTATAAACTGGCAAAAATGACTAAACCTGTTTTTGGTTTGTCATTATGGGATACAGTATTGTGAGTAGATTGATGAGGATAAAACAATGTTTTTATTGATTTGAGAATAAGGTCGCAACGTAAAATAACGTTGAAAAAGTCAAGGGGTCTGAATAGTTTCTGAATGCACTGTACCCCCTCCCATCTGGTCCTCTCACTCACTCACGGGGTGTAGATTGGTGCAGTTCTGTATGCTGGTTGAACATGCAGAACAGAGGGGGAGAAAGGGAGCGAGAAAGAAGGACTGCAGAAGAGAGGTACAGCGAGAGAGAGGGACAGAGGGCAGGAAGACAACGATTACACATTGATCCGTCCAAATAAAGCTGTCCTGTGTCCTTCTGAGACACAGCCTCCCACTGAATAACTTAGATTATCTCTCTCTCTCTACTTTGATTTGCCCTCCTCTTCTCTCATCCTCTTTGCTATTTCTAGCCCTTTGTCTCCCCTCTCTATCCTTCCGTCCTGTTTATCCATCTCTTACCCTGTCTTTCTTGTCCCCTTCCCGTGTGTATGTCTCACCTAGCGAAGTCCAGGTCGGCCTCTCTAGACATGGTGATGTTGGTGAGGTTCTGCTGCAGGACAAAGATGTTCCTACACATCTTCTTGATGCCAGACTCACTGATCCTCTTAAAGTACTGGGCTCCATTGATCAGAATACAGGAGATCAGGTGGCCAAGACCTACAGACAGACAGACAGAGAGAGAGAAAGAGAGAGAGACAGAGAGCTCGAGAAGAGAAGGGAGACAGACAGACAGACAGACAGACAGACAGACAGACAGACAGACACAGACAAACAGAGAGGAGAGAGGAGAGAATAGAAGATAGAGAGGGAGAGAGTGCGAGAAGGGGAGAGAGATGGAGACAGAGAGCACAAAAGAGAGAAGAGAAGAGAGACGAGAGGAGAGAAGAAAGAGATGAGAGAAGATAAAAGAGAGAGGAGAGACGAGAGGAGAGAAGAGAGAGATGAGAGAAGAGAGAGAGAGGACAGACGAGAGGAGAGGAGAGAAGAGAGAGATGAGAGAAGGGAAGAGAGAGAGAGGATAGAAGAGAAAGCGCAAGATAACGTGAAGAGAGAGAAAACACATACCAGTCACATACTGCAGAATACATCCCAGTAGTCAACACTTTTATTGATCACCGCAGTGGACATTTGCACCCCAAAAAGACACATGGACTATACAGGCACACATTGACCTGAGCACAGTCAGGTGAAACAAGTACATTAAGCCAATAGAATCAATATAATGACATTCTCAACACATGACATTATCATGGACGACCCACAACAACAGACTTACCTTCAAAGATGTACTGGAACTTGTGCTGCTGCAGCGCGGCGCCCATCACCTCCTCGATGGCGCTGATGTCCTTGTTGAGTTTGACCACCAAGGGGTCGTAGTCCATGCTCTCCACGTTGGCCACTATGGCATAGTTCCCCTGCTTGGCCAGGGGAATCAGGTAGTGGAAACAATGCACTCTGAGAGGAGAAGAGAGACAGATGAGGAGAGATAGATGAGGGCAAGAGAGAGGAGAAACAGATGAGGAGAGAGGAGATATAGATGAGGAGAGAGGAGAGATAGATGAGGAGAGAGGAGAGATAGATGAGGGGAAGAGAGAGGAGAAACAGATGAGCAGAGAGGATAGATAGATGAGGGGAAGAGAGGAGAAACAGATGAGGAGAGGATAGACAGATGAGGGGAAGAGAGAGGATAGACAGATGAGGGGAGCAGAGAAGATAGATAGATGAGGAGAAGAGAGAAGAAACAGATGAGGAGAGGATAGACAGATGGGGGAGGAGAGAGAGATGAGGGGAGAGGAGAGACAGATGAGGAGAGAGAGAGGAGAGACAGAGGGGGGGAGAAAGAGGAGACAGATCAGGGGAGGAGAGAGGATAGACAGATGAGGGGAGGAGAGAAGAGAGACAGATGAGGCGAGAGGAGAGACAGAGGAGGGGAGGAGAAAGATGAGACAGATCAGGGTAGGAGAGAGGATAGACAGATGAGGGGAGGAGAGATAGAGGAGGGGAGGAGAGAGGATAGATAGATGAGGGGAGGATAGAGGATAGATAGATGAGGGGAGGAGAGAGGAGAAGAGGAGAGACATGAGGGGAGGAGAGAGGAGAGACATGAGGGGAGGAGAGAGGAGAGACATGAGGGGAGGAGAGAGGAGAGACAGATGAGGAGAGAGGAGAGACGGATGAAAAGAGGAGAGAGACAATATTGTTGATGTGTGTTTAGTCCAACCAAACCCTACAGGTAGATGAAGTCATGATGGTGATGGAATCAGCTTAGTGTTACTTATCGCAGGCATTTTGCTGATATCATTCATGATGATAAGTAGCCTATTCTAGACCAATGAGAAGTTTGAAATGAAATAACTTTGCTAATATGGGTGATTGTTAAATGGGACAATTGATGTCCCATTAACTAGTATATAAAGGATTGATGTCCCATTAACTAGTATATAAAGGATTGATGTCCCATTAACTAGTATATAAAGGAGAATGAAAACGCGGTGGTGGAAATGTATTGCTCAGCTCTACTGGGATGTTTGACTGAATTCATCCACCATGTAACTATCAGGACAGATTGTGATATGTAGATATCAGTCTACTGTAACTTAATCAAATGTCTGCCCTCCGCCTCTGTCTTTCAACACATTTGTCCAAGTGTGACGTTCTAATCCAAGAGCCACCATGCGGGTGCTTAGTTTCCCTAAACACCTGACTGATACATGATCTCTGGCTGCTCACACCTTCATCAGAACCCCCAAAGACCACCTTCATCAGAACCCCCAAAAACCATCTTCATCAGAACCCCCAAAAACCATCTTCATCAGAACCCCCAAAAACCATCTTCGGCCCCGGTGGCTATTAAAAACATGAGTGGAGACATAAAAACCAACACCCTCTCGC
This sequence comes from Oncorhynchus clarkii lewisi, assembly GCF_045791955.1. Taxonomy (NCBI): domain Eukaryota; kingdom Metazoa; phylum Chordata; class Actinopteri; order Salmoniformes; family Salmonidae; genus Oncorhynchus; species Oncorhynchus clarkii. The sequence continues at coordinate 25,880,008 of NC_092179.1, forward strand.
TCTCTCTCTTTTTCTCCTTCTCTCTCCCTTCCTTTCCCACCCCCCTCACACTCCATCCCTCTCTGCATCTCTCTCTTTCTTCCTCTTCCTCTCCTCTTCCTGATGGCATCATTTGCCACCGTTACTGTCGGGGGAAATGTGGTTGATGGGTAAAAGTCAATAAGGCGTGGAGTAGTAGAGAGCAGTGCAGAGCTCAGGGAGGGTTTCTCGCCCACTCTCTTTTTTCAGGGCGATCATAAACATTACTGCAGAAGAGAAACAATATCTCAGAGCCATGATGAGGGATGGAGGGATAAAGAGAGGAAGGAGGTGATGGAGGGATAAAGAGAGGAAGGAGGAGATGGAGGGATAAAGAGAAGGAGGTGATGGAGGGATAAAGAGAGGAAGGAGGAGATGGAGGGATAAAGAGAAGGAGGAGATGGAGGAATAAAGAGAGGAAGGAGGTGATGGAGGGATAAAGAGAGGAAGGAGGAGATGGAGGGATAAAGAGAGGAAGGAGGAGATGGAGGGATAAAGAGAGGAAGGAGGAGATGGAGGGATAAAGAGAAGGAGGAGATGGAGGGATAAAGAGAGGAAGGAGGAGATGGAGGGATAAAGAGAGGAAGGAGGAGATGGAGGGATAAAGAGAGGAAGGAGGAGATGGAGGGATAAAGAGAGGAAGGAGGAGATGGAGGGATAAAGAGAGGAAGGAGGAGATGGAGGGATAAAGAGAAGGAGGTGATGGAGGGATAAAGAGAGGAAGGAGGAGATGAAGGGATAAAGAGAGGAAGGAGGAGATGGAGGGATAAAGAGAGGAAGGAGGAGATGGAGGGATAAAGAGAGGAAGGAGGAGATGGAGGGATAAAGAGAAGGAGGAGATGGAGGGATAAAGAGAGGAAGGAGGAGATGGAGGGATAAAGAGAGGAAGGAGGAGATGGAGGGATAAAGAGAGGAAGGAGGAGATGGAGGGATAAAGAGAGGAAGGAGGAGATGGAGGGATAAAGAGAGGAAGGAGGAGATGGAGGGATAAAGAGAGGAAGGAGGAGATGGAGGGATAAAGAGAGGAAGGAGGAGATGAAGGGATAAAGAGAGGAAGGAGGAGATGGAGGGATAAAGAGAGGAAGGAGGAGATGGAGGGATAAAGAGAGGAAGGAGGAGATGGAGGGATAAAGAGAGGAAGGAGGAGATGGAGGGATAAAGAGAGGAAGGAGGAGATGAAGGGATAAAGAGAGGAAGGAGGAGATGGAGGGATAAAGAGAGGAAGGAGGAGATGGAGGGATAAAGAGAAGAAGGAGGAGATGGAGGGATAAAGAGAAGGAGGAGATGGAGGGATAAAGAGAGGAAGGAGGAGATGGAGGGATAAAGAGAGGAAGGAGGAGATGGAGGGATAAAAAGAGGAAGGAGGAGATGGAGGGATAAAGAGAGGAAGGAGGTGATGGAGGGATAAAGAGAGGAAGGAGGAGATGGAGGGATAAAGAGAGGAAGGAGGAGATGGAGGGATAAAGAGAGGAAGGAGGTGATGGAGGGATAAAGAGAGGAATGAGGAGATGGAGGGATAAAGAGAGGAAGGAGGAGATGGAGGGATAAAGAGAGGAAGGAGGAGATGGAGGGATAAAGAGAGGAAGGAGGAGATGGAGGGATATAGAGAGGAAGGAGGAGATGAAGGGATAAAGAGAGGAAGGAGGAGATGGAGGGATAAAGAGAGGAAGGAGGAGATGGAGGGATAAAGAGAGGAAGGAGGAGATGGAGGGATAAAGAGAAGGAGGAGATGGAGGGATAAAGAGAGGAAGGAGGAGATGGAGGGATAAAGAGAGGAAGGAGGAGATGGAGGGATAAAGAGAGGAAGGAGGAGATGGAGGGATAAAAAGAGGAAGGAGGAGATGGAGGGATAAAGAGAGGAAGGAGGAGATGGAGGGATAAAGAGAAGGAGGAGATGGAGGGATAAAGAGAGGAAGGAGGGGATGGAGGGATAAAGAGAGGAAGGAGGTGATGGAGGGATAAAGAGAGGAAGGAGGAGATGGAGGGATAAAGAGAGGAAGGAGGTGATGGAGGGATAAAGAGAGGAAGGAGGTGATGGAGGGATAAAGAGAGGAAGGAGGAGATGGAGGGATAAAGAGAGGAAGGAGGAGATGGAGGGATAAAGAGAGGAAGGAGGAGATGGAGGGATAAAGAGAGGAAGGAGGAGATGGAGGGATAAAGAGAGGAAGGAGGGGATGGAGGGATAAAGAGAGGAAGGAGGTGATGGAGGGATAAAGAGAGGAAGGAGGAGATGGAGGGATAAAGAGAGGAAGGAGGTGATGGAGGGATAAAGAGAGGAAGGAGGTGATGGAGGGATAAAGAGAGGAAGGAGGAGATGGAGGGATAAAGAGAGGAAGGATATGGAGGGATAAAGAGAGGAAGGAGGTGATGGAGGGATAAAGAGAGGAAGGAGGAGATGGAGGGATAAAGAGAGGAAGGAGGAGATGGAGGGATAAAGAGAGGAAGGAGGTGATGGAGGGATAAAGAGAGGAAGGAGGAGATGGGGGCTGTTGATGGAGAGAGAGTTGGTTGTTTTCTGGGTCTGGTTGGAGAGGAAGGAGGAGATGGAGGGATAAAGAGAGGAAGGAGGAGATGGAGGGATAAAGAGAAGGAGGAGATGGAGGGATAAAGAGAAGGAGGAGATGGAGGGATAAAGGGCGGAAGGAGGAGATGGAGGGATAAAGAGAGGAAGGAGGTGATGGAGGGATAAAGAGAGGAAGGAGGAGATGGAGGGATAAAGAGAGGAAGGAGGAGATGGAGGGATAAAGAGAGGAAGGAGGAGATGGAGGGATAAAGAGAGGAAGGAGGAGATGGAGGGATAAAGAGAGGAAGGAGGAGATGGAGGGATAAAGAGAGGAAGGAGGAGATGGAGGGATAAAGAGAGGAAGGAGGAGATGGAGGGATAAAGAGAGGAAGGAGGTGATGGAGGGATAAAGAGAGGAAGGAGGAGATGGAGGGATAAAGAGAGGAAGGAGGAGATGGAGGGATAAAGAGAGGAAGGAGGTGATGGAGTGATAAAGAGAGGAAGGAGGAGATGGGGGCTGTTGATAGAGAGAGAGTTGGTTGTTTTCTGTGTCTGGTTGGAGAGGAAGGAGGAGATGGAGGGATAAAGAGAGGAAGGAGGAGATGGAGGGATAAAGAGAGGAAGGAGGTGATGGAGGGATAAAGAGAGGAAGGAGGTGATGAGGGATAAAGAGAGGAAGGAGGAGATGGAGGGATAAAGAGAGGAAGGAGGTGATGGAGGGATAAAGAGAGGAAGGAGGTGATGGAGTGATAAAGAGAGGAAGGAGGAGATGGAGGGATAAAGAGAGGAAGGAGGAGATGGAGGGATAAAGAGAAGGAGGAGATGGAGGGATAAAGAGAGGAAGGAGGAGATGGAGGGATAAAGAGAGGAAGGAGGTGATGGAGTGATAAAGAGAGGAAGGAGGAGATGGGGGCTGTTGATGGAGAGAGAGGTGGTTGTTTTCTGGGTCTGGTTGGAGAGGAAGGAGGAGATGGGGGCTGTTGATGGAGAGAGAGGTGGTTGTTTTCTGGGTCTGGTTGGAGAGGAAGGAGGAGATGGAGGGATAAAGAGAGGAAGGAGGAGATGGGGGCTGTTGATGAAGAGAGAGGTGGTTGTTTTCTGGGTCTGGTTGGAGAGGAAGGAGGAGATGGGGGCTGTTGATGGAGAGAGAGGTGGTTGATTTCTGGGTCTGGTTGGAGGATCACTTGTTTTAGACGTTAATGGGTGAACTCACTGGATCTGCAGGGAGACATTGGTCTGAATGTATTATTAGATTGTCTTGCACTTGTTTAACCCCCTCCAGTTGACTGACACACCGGTGCACCAATCTAAGTCATCTCAGTTTTATTTTTTATCCCATCACAATCCATCAGTTTAAGCTAGAGATATCTGTTTTATTTTATTGGATGAGTCTCAATCCACCACCATTGTCACACTTCCTCATCTGCAGTGAAAGGTGGCAGAGCTAGAGTGGTGTTAGTCAGACCATGAGACATCCCAAACACGATGGTGGTCTCCACAAGTGTCAGGGGACTCGTCTGAAGTCGGGACCGTCCATTTGCCAACTTCTGTTTGTAGTGTCTGAACATTTTGGGCTACACACAAACTAGTCTGAAGGAAACAGATGTTGTGCCTACCCCATAAAAGGGGTTAAATATGTATTTAAAAAAATTATATATATTTCCTGAGCTTCCTTATATCTCCTAGATATAGGACAGACACTTCATGTGGGGTATGGTACTAAAGCCTAAATTCAATATGTTATCTAATAATAATCATATACATATATAATTAAAAACGATAGTCCTGCCACTTGGTGAGCTATAAAGTTGAAGGATGGGGCTGAACGAATGTAACCGCTCTCAAATTCATAGGTGGAACTATTCAAGGTCTGACAGTCAACATGGTAGTCTGACAGAACATCAGCCTGCTAACTCAGTCTGTCCCCACTCAGGACCAGGACTGAAGAACACTGGGAAACCATTGAGAGGAAGATTCTAGAAATCACGGTTGTGTTCGCTAGGGACTAAATAAAAGAAAACAGAGTGAAGCGGGCGGTAGTATGATCTGTACTTGACCAATAGGGAAAGGTCATTGTGAACATGACCAATAGGAAAAGGTCATTGTGAACATGACCAATAGGAAAAGGTCATTGTGAACATGACCAATAGGAAAAGGTCATTGTGAACATGACCAATAGGAAAAGGTCATTGTGAACATGACCAATAGGAAAAGGTCATTGTGAACATGACCAATAGGAAAAGGTCATTGTGAACATGACCAATAGGAAAAGGTCATTGTGAACATGACCAATAGGAAAAGGTCATTGTGAACATGACCAATAGGAAAAGGTCATTATGAACATGACCAATAGGAAAAGGTCATTATGAACATGACCAATAGGAAAAGGTCATTGTGAACATGACCAATAGGAAAAGGTCATTATGAACATGACCAATAGGAAAAGGTCATTATGAACATGACCAATAGGAAAAGGTCATTATGAACATGACCAATAGGAAAAGGTCATTGTGAACATGACCAATAGGAAAAGGTCATTGTGAACATGACCAATAGGAAAAGGTCATTATGAACATGACCAATAGGAAAAGGTCATTATGAACATGACCAATAGGAAAAGGTCATTATGAACATGACCAATAGGAAAAGGTCATTATGAACATGACCAATAGGAAAAGGTCATTATGAACATGACCAATAGGAAAAGGTCATTATGAACATGACCAATAGGAAAAGGTCATTATGAACATGACCAATAGGAAAAGGTCATTATGAACATGACCCAGGCTAGGTGTTTATCCTGGAGAGTCCATGTCCGTACGTACCTGACCTCCAGGTGGAGGACCAGCAGACAGCGGTCAGCGATGTCCTGGAAGGCCCTGGACAGGTCTGTCAGAGTCTGGAGGATCTGGTCCCTGCTGCGGACGCTCTCATTGGTCACCTGGGGGTCCGAGCCTGGAGATCCACCTGAACACACACACACACACACAAACACACACACACACACACACACGTTACATTATAGCTAAATATAAAAAATACCACAGCAGTGTTTCCCACATCTCTCTTCGAGTACCCAGGACCATTCCACACCTCATCTTGAGAACCCAGGACCATTCCACACCTCATCTTGAGAACCCAGGACCATTCCACACCTCATCTTGAGAACCCAGGACCATTCCACACCTCATCTTGAGAACCCAGGACCATTCCACACCTCATCTTGAGAACCCAGGACCATTCCACACCTCATCTTGAGAACCCAGGACCATTCCACACCTCATCTTGAGAACCCAGGACCATTCCACACCTCTCTTCGAGTACCCAGGACCATTCCACACCTCATCTTGAGAACCCAGGACCATTCCACACCTCATCTTGAGAACCCAGGACATTCCACACCTCTCCCCGAGAACCCAGGACCATTCCACACCTCTTCCCGAGAACCCAGGACAGTCCACACCTCTCCCCGAGAACCCCGGACCATTCCACACCTCTTCCTGAGAACCCAGGACCATTCCACACCTCTTCCCGAGAACCCAGGACCATTCCACACCTCTTCCCGAGAACCCAGGACCATTCTACACCTCTTCCCGAGAACCCAGGACCATTCCACACCTCATCTTGAGAACCCAGGACCATTCCACACCTCTTATCGAGAACCCAGGACCATTCCACACCTCTTCCCGAGAACCCAGGACCATTCCACACCTCATCTTGAGAACCCAGGACCATTCTACACTTCTTCCCGAGAACCCAGGACCATTCCACAACTCTTATCGAGAACCCAGGACCATTCCACACCTCACCTCGAGAACCCAGGACAATTCTCCACATATGCCAGATCTCAATTACAAGAACCAGGAGGAGAACCAAATCAAATCTAAATGGTATTGGTCACATACACATGGTTAGCAGATGTTATTGTGAGCGGAGTGAAATGTATGTGCTTCTAGTTCCGACAGCGTAGTAATATCTAACATGTAATCTAACTAAATCAAAACAACTACCTAATACAAACACATCTAAGTAAAGGAATGGAATAAGAATATATACATATAAATATATGGAAGAACTAGGACGAAGGAGAACTAAAGAGAACCAGGGAGAACTAAGACGAAGGAGAACTAAAGAGAACCAGGGAGAACTAGGACGAAGGAGAACTAAAGAGAACCAGGAAGAACTAGGACGAAGGAGAACTAAAGAGAACCAGGGAGAACTAGGACGAAGGAGAACTAAAGAGAACCAGGGAGAACTAAGACGAAAGAGAATTAAAGAGAACCAGGGAGAACTAGGACGAAGGAGAACTAAAGAGAACCAGGAAGAACTAAGATGAAAGAGAACTAAAGAGAACCAGGGAGAACTAGGACGAAGGAGAACTAAAGAGAACCAGGAAGAACTAAGATGAAAGAGAACTAAAGAGAACCAGGGAGAACTAGGACAAAGGAGACCCAAAGAGAACCAGACACAATGAGTTGATGTAATCCAGAACTAACACACTTAATTCAACTAATGAAGGGATTGATCAGTTGAATCAGGTGAAATTGGACTGGAATACATCAAATAGGAGGAACAGCAGTGAGAACTCAAGGAGAGGTTTGGGACACTGTGCTACACATCTGAAGACCTTCTACAGTCCTTCAGAAAGTCCCTTCAGTCCTTCAATCCATGTGCTGAGACACCAAGTATGTGTCTGCATTGTGATCCATACAAAGGAGCTGTGTGTGTGTGTGTGTGTGTGTGTGTGTGTGTGTGTGTGTGTGTGTATAAAGAGCATTCAGACCACCAGGTGTAAATCAATGGCTATGAATTAGAGGGGAGTGGAAGGAGAGAGAAATTGGCCCTGTCACTCATATGTGAGTCTATTTGGGCAATGAGGCGGTGGGGAGTGTGGTGTGTGTTGGGAGAGAGACTGCTGCGTGGAAGAGGGGTGGTGAGGGCTAGCGATCGATTGGCTGCAGTCAGGGCCAGCTCCCCAGTTACTCCCTCAGCCCTTGTGAAGGTCGTACGGACGAGAGCACGTACGCAGGCAGGACGGCAAGCCCACTCAAAGACCCAAACACACACTGACAGAGTGAGGAAGGAAGTAGTTGAAACTGCAGCTGAGCAACGCAGGCCAATATCCCCTGTTGACAGAGGTCCTTAGTGGAGATATTTCCTACAGATTCAAGACTATACAAACACTCTGAATTGATTCTTAAAAAACTAGAAACAGGAACTAAATACTCTAAATCATAGAAATACTCAAAGCTCTGTATCTACGTTATGCACATTCTGACAAAGTCACATGTTGACTTATTTAGGAGTCACATCACATGAGATGTCCCCAGTACCCTGCCTCGTCCCCATTAACTCAGTATCCTGCCTCATCTCATGTCCTTGGTACCCTGCCTCGTCTCCATGTCCCCAGTACCCTGCCTCGTCTCCATGTCCCCAGTACCCTGCCTCGTCTCCATGTCCCCAGTACCCTGCCTCGTCACCATGTACCCAGTACCCTGCCTCGTCTCCATGTTCCCAGTACCCTGCCTCGTCTCCATGTCCCCAGTACCCTGCCTCGTCTCCATGTCCCCAGTAACCTGCCTCCTCTCCATGTCCCCAGTATCCTGCCTTGTCCCCATTAAAGCCAAACTAAGTGGCTGAAGATAAGCTGAGACCCCATTGGCTTAGACAAACACAGGGAGGCTGAGTGACACAGTCCTCCAATCAACTGAGCAAACACTGCTCACAAGCAGTGTGTGTGTGTGTGTGTGTGTGTGTGTGTGTGTGAGAGAGAGATGGACATGGAGATTGCTCTTTCTATTAAGACAGGGGTGTGTGGGCACCAGCTCTGTGTGTGTGTGTGTGTGTGTGTGTGTGTGTGTGTGTGTGTGTGTGTGTGTGTATCCTATGTGGGTGGAGGTTATTGAGAGAGATAAAGGTGCAGGATGGACACTGAGGACAATGCTTGGAGGAGAAGAGACTAATATAGAAATGCTAATGAAAAGCAACTGCTTTGTGCAAAGCTCTGGAGCGCTGACTGCAGTGGCAGGAAGGAACAGGGGGCTGCACAGCCAAAACAACAGGTTTCTCTACCTATGAGAGAGATGAATTTGAACTCTTAAAAAAAGCATCTGATGGTCTGCATCATTGTAGGTAAAGACTCATTGAACAGGTAGTCCAGTGTAAACACCGAGCAAGGCAGCCTTTCATTCTCTTCAAAAAGAGGTTATATGTTATACAGGGACTTCAACAGTTTGTGAAGGAAAACAGATCATTCAGAGCTATATACTGTAGATCAGGGGTAACTCCACTCTGACCCTGAGGTCTGGAGCCTGCTGCTTTTCTGTTCTACCTAATAACTAATTGCACACACCTGGTGTCCCAGGTCTAAATCAGTCCCTGGTTACAGGGGACAGTGGAACAATGAGGCAGAACTGTCTTGGAGGTCCAGAGGTGAGTTTGAGGGCTGTGTAGCAACAGTGCTTTGATCCAACTCTAACTAAGATCCAGTTCAATGACGTAAACATATCCAACACATTAACATGACCTTGATGATAATAACACAACCGACTCACCCCAACAACACGTGCTAATGGAAACTGCAAATAGACCAGATGTGTTTGTCTGGGGATGAAAGCCAATAGAAATAGGAGAGAAGCACACCTTGATCACACCTAGGTTGAACCAAACTCACCAACAACATCACTTCTGTTCTCTCAGCTTCCTCCCCGAGATTAAGGATAAGATCATATAACATAACAAGCTTTTAAAATTCAATATTGGTGCACAATTTAAACCAATAGTATGAAAGTGATGCAAAAGGTACTCGTGGAACGGCCCTGCAATCCTCGTCTTAGATATCAGCCTGCAAAAACAAGACTCTGTTTTGGTCCAAGTGTTCAGAAAGCGGAAATACTGCAGTATCATGGTTAGAGATGAGTCTGAATGCTGATCCCCTGACTCAGACAATTAATCATGGAACACACACCATCATTTCCTTTCGTCTTTCCACAAAGAACAAAACAAAAGAACATGGTTGCGTTGCACAAAAGAAAATTCAGTTACTTGATTTTTACAAAAGTAAAGATTAATTGTCTCGAGACGATATAACCCTAAAGCACAAATTCAATCACAATTCACAAGTCTGTTGCATTATGTTCCCTAAATAATTATAATATTGCATTACTGCACTCTTAGAAAAAAGGGTTCCAAAAGGGTATTTTGGCTGTCCCCATAAGATAACCATTTAAAGAACCCTTTTGGGTTCCAGGTAGAACTCTCTGTGAAAAGGGTTCTACATGGAAACCAAAAGGGTTCTACCTGGAACCAAAAAGGGTTCTTCAAAAGGTTATCCCATGGGGACAGGTGAATAACACTTTAAAATTCTAGAGTGTGTTCATGAAGACATTACACAGAAGAAATTCAAAGCAAACAAGCGTGGTGAACTATTTATAAATAGTTCTGGTTTTAAGTGTACCAAGATTTGGCATGGGCCCTCAGATCCTCAAAAGGTTCGACAGCTGCACCCTTGAGAGCATCTTGACTGGCTGCATCACCGCCTGGTATGGCAACTGCTTGACATCCGACCGCAAAGCGCTACAGAGGATAGTGAGTATGGCCCAGGATATCACTGGGGCCGAGCTCCATGCCATTCTGGACCTCTATACCAGGCGGTGTCAGAGGAAGGCCCTAAAAATGGTCAAAGACTCCAGCCACCCAAGTCATAGACTGTTCTCTCTGTTACCGCACAACAAGAGATACCAAGTCTGGAACCAACAGAACGCTGAACAGCATCCACCCCCAAAGCCATAAAAATATTTAACCAAATCTGCACTGACCCTTTTGGCACTAACTCTATTGACTCCTCACATACGCTGCTGTTACTGTTTATTATCTTTCCTGTTGCCTAGTCACTTTATCCCTACCTGTGTGTACATGCAGTTGAAGTCGGAAGTTTACATACACTTAGGTTGGAGACATTAAAACTAGGTTTTCAACCACTCCACAAATTTCTTGTTAACAAACTACAGTTTTGGCAAGTCGGTTAGGACATCTACTTTGTGCATGACACAAGTAATTTTTCAAACAATTGTTTACAGACAGATTATTTCACTTATAATTCACTGTATCACAATTCCAGTGGGTCAGAAGTTTACATAAACTAAGTTGACTGTGCCTTTAAACAGCTTGGAAAATTCCAGAAAATGAAGTCATGGCTTTAGAAGCTTCTGATAGGCTAATTTACATAATTTGAGTCAATTGGAGGTGTTCCTGTGGATGTATTTCAAGTCCAACCTTCAAACTCAGTGCCTCTTTAATTGACATCATGGGAAAATCAAAAGAAATCAGACCTCAGAAAAAAAATAGTAGACCTCCACTAGTCTGGTTCATCCTTGGGAGCAATTTCCAAATGCCTGAAGGTACCACGTTCATCTGTACAAACAATAGTACGCAAGTATAAACACCATGGGACCATGCAGCGTTCATACCGCTCAGGAAGGTTCTGTCTCCTAGAGATGAACGTACTTTGTTGAGAAAAGTGCAAATCAATCCCAGAACAACAGCAATGGACCTTGTGAAGAAACAGGCACAAAAGTATCTATAGCCACAGTAAAACGGGTCCTATATCGACATAACCTGAAAGGCCGCTCAGCAAGGAAAAAGCCACTGCTCCAAAACCGCCATAAAAAAGCCAGACTACGGTTTGCAACTGCACATGGGGACAAAGATCGTACTTTTTGAAAAAATGTCCTCTGGCCATAATGACCATCGTTATGTTTGGAAGATAAAGGGGGAGCCTTGCAAGCCGAAGAACACCATCCCAACCGTGAAGCATGGGGGTGGCAGCATCATGTTGTGAGGGTGCTTTGCTGCAGGAGGGACTGGTGCACTTCACAAAATAGATGGCATCATGAGGATGGAAAATTCTGTGGATATATTGTCAGGAAGTTAAAGCTTGGTCGCAAATGGTCTTCCAAATGGACAATGACCATTGAGTAGTGGAGACCAGAGTCTATCAAACTTGGGCTGTCTCTTGTGGAGGTCATAAGTGAGCATTTCAAGAGGAAGAAAGTCAACAATCTGGTCAATCCAGATTTTAAATGTAGGAGAAGTATTAGAGGCCCACAATAGAATAATACATTTCTTAGCAAAGTATGTAATAGTCATTAGCACATTTTCTCTGTCAGGATTAGATAGATTAGATAGATACACGGGGTCATATCAAACTGTACATCTAGTATTTTATGTGCAGCAGTATGTATAGAGTGCCAGAATATGGCAATCTCTCTACAGCTCCAAAATACATGCATATAGGTTCCACTTTCAGAGTTACATCTTTTACAGTTAGGAGACATGTCTGTTTTCATTCTATGGAGTCTCAAAGGAGTATAATAACATTTGTACAAAAATGTGTAATTAGATTCTTTCATTTTTACATAGTAGAGTAGTAGAGGAGCCGTATACCCTGTTGCAAACCTCCGCCCATAACTCATCACTGATAGTCAGACCAAGGTCCTTTTCCCAGATTATTTTCAAAGGAGTAATGGAGGAGCCTCCTTTCTCAGAAAGGAGTCTATAGATGTAGGAGATTTAGCCTTTAATGGATTGTGCTGTGACAAGAAGGGTTTCAACTTCATTCAACTGAGTTCTAAACCTCCTCTTGGAGGTAAATGAGGAAATTACATGTCTAATTTGAAGATATTTGAAAAAATGGGATCTTGGCACATCGAATTCACTGCAGAGCTCTTGAAAGGATTTCAGTGTAGTGGTTTTCTGATGAAATAGATCTGAAAAGGTCCTGATTCCTAGAGCATGCCAAAGATTAATATTGGCATCACTCAGGGCATTTGGCAAGTCTGAGTTGCCTACTATAGGCAACATAGAGAACATATTTGGCAGGTATTTCCTACAGTCCCTCCACGCTAGTAGGGTGCTGTAAATCACAAATGTTTTGGCTATGTTGCCCACCTCACTAAAGTTATTAATGAATATAATTTGAGCTTAGGGACACATTTCACATTCTTAAAATAAAGTGCTGACCTAAAACAGGGATTTTTTACTGGGATTAAATGTCAGGAATTGTGAAAAACTGAGTTTAAATGTATTTGGCTAAGGTGTATGTAAACTTCCGACTTCAACTTTATCTACCTCAACTACCTCGAACCACTGCACATCGACTCTGTACTGGTACCCTGTGTATATAGCCAACTTATCATTGACTCAGTACTGGTACCCTGCGTATATACCCAAGTTATCATTGACTCAGTACTGGTACCCTGTGTACAGGACCATTCTGGAAGAAAACCTGATGGAGTCTGCAAAATACCTGAGACTGGGACAGAGATTTGTCTTCCAACAAGACAATGATCCAAAACATAAAGCAAAATCTACAATGGAATGGTTCAAAAATAAACATATCCAGGTGTTAGAATGGCCAAGTCAAAGTCCAGACCTGAATCCAATCGAGAATCTGTGGAAAGAACTGAAAACTGCTGTTCACAAATGCTCTCCATCCAACCTCACTGAGCTCGAGCTGTTTTGCAAGGAGGAATGGGAAAAAATGTCAGTCTCTCGATGTGCAAAACTGATAGAGACATACCCCAAGCGACTTACAGCTGTAATCGCAGCAAAAGGTGGCGCTACAAAGTATTAACTTAAGGGGGCTGAATAATTTTGCATGCCCAATTTTTCAGTTTTTGATTTGTTAAAAAAGTTTGAAATATCCAATAAATGTCGTTCCACTTCATGATTGTGTCCCACTTGTTGTTGATTCTTCACAAAAAAATACAGTTTTATATCTTTATGTTTGAAGCCTGAAATGTGGCAAAAGGTCGCAAAATTCAAGGGGGCCGAATACTTTCGCAAGGCACTGTATATAGCCAAGTTATCATTGACTCAGTACTGGTACCCTGTGTATATAGCCAAGTTATCATTGACTCAGTACTGGTACCCCGTGTATATAGCCAAGTTATCATTGACTCTGTACTGGTACCCTGTGTATATAGCCAAGTTATCATTGACTCTGTACTGGTACCCTGTGTATATAGCCAACTTATCATTGACTCAGTACTGGTACCCCGTGTATATAGCCAAGGTATCATTGACTCTGTACTGGTACCCTGTGTATATAGCCAAGTTATTATTGACTCTGTACTGGTACCCTGTGTATATAGCCAAGTTATCATTGACTCTGTACTGGTACCCCGTGTATATAGCCAAGTTATCATTGACTCTGTACTGGTACCCTGTGTATATAGCCAAGTTATCATTGACTCTGTACTGGTACCCTGTGTATATAGCCAAGTTATCATTGACTCTGTACTGGTACCCTGTGTATTTAGCCAAGTTATCATTGACTCTGTACTGGTACCCTGTGTATATAGCCAACTTATCATTGACTCTGTCCTGGTACCCCGTGTATATAGCCAAGTTATCATTGACTCTGTACTGGTACCCCGTGTATATAGCCAAGTTATCATTGACTCTGTACTGGTACCCTGTGTATTTGGCCAACTTATCATTGACTCTGTACTGGTACCCCGTGTATATAGCCAAGTTATCATTGACTCTGTACTGGTACCCTGTGTATATAGCCAAGTTATCATTGACTCTGTACTGGTACCCCGTGTATATAGCCAAGTTATCATTGACTCAGTACTGGTACCCTGTGTATATAGCCAAGTTATCATTGACTCTGACCTGGTACCCCGTGTATATAGCCAAGTTATCATTGACTCTGTACTGGTACCCCGTGTATATAGCCAAGTTATCATTGACTCTGTCCTGGTACCCCGTGTATATAGCCAAGTTATCGTGTATTTATTGAGTTGTTATAATTGATTTTCTCTTTTTCTCTCTGCATTGTTGGGAAATAAGTAAGTAAATATGTCACTGTTAGTCTACACGTTGTTTACAAAGCATGTGACAAATAACATTTGATTTGAAAACCGAGAAGCTCTTGAGTACACAGCTCAAAATATAATCATATGTTTATTAGACCACACCATAGACCAGGCCTGGGCAAAGGGGGGGGGGCGTATGTGGCCCGCGACTTGGGTCAAAACGCTACCACTGACCTGCAACTTGAGCTTATCGATCTTCAGTCTGATGCAGTGATTGGAGAACTATTCAAAACAATGTCACTGAAGAGGTTCTATTCATCTCTTGATGAACAAAACTTTCCCATGATTAGGAGTCCTGCTCAGAGGATGTGTGTACTGTTTGGGTCAACCTTTGTATGTGAACAGACATTTTCCATTATGAAATACAACAAGTCAAGACACCTCTTACTGACTCTCACCTCTCAGCAATCCAGTGCATAGCGATGTCAGAGACTATACCTGACTTCACAGCTCTAGTCAATGCACAGTGTACTTTCCCTCCGTGTAGTTCATTGCATGTTTAATAATGAAATTACCTACCAAAAGGAGAACATGGATGTGGTTTATTTCTGTGCATGTTAAAAAAGTAAAATAAGTAGCATATCTGGAAGTGATTTACAGTAGATACATCTGTCAACACAGTCAAACAGAAGGAAGGAACTACATACTGGCAGACACCCCACCTGAGGAAGAAGGAACTACATACTGTCAGACACCCCACTGAGGAAGAAGGAACTACATACTGTCAGACACCCCACCTGAGGAAGAAGGAACTACATACTGTCAGACACCCCACCTGAGGAAGAAGGAACTACATACTGTCAGACACCCCACCTGAGGAAGAAGGAACTACATACTGTCAGACACTCCACCATAACTAGAAGGAACTACATACTGTCAGACACCCCACCTGAGGAAGAAGGAACTACATACTGTCAAGACACCCCACCTGAGGAAGAAGGAACTACATACTGTCAGACACCCCACTGAGGAAGAAGGAACTACATACTGTCAGACACCCCACCTGAGGAAGAAGGAACTACATACTGTCAGACACCCCACCTGAGGAAGAAGGAACTACATACTGTCAGACACCCCACTGAGGAAGAAGGAACTACATACTGTCAGACACCCCACCTGAGGAAGAAGGAACTACATACTGTCAGACACCCCACTGAGGAAGAAGGAACTACATACTGTCAGACACCCCACCTGAGGAAGAAGGAACTACATACTGTCAGACACCCCACCTGAGGAAGAAGGAACTACATACTGTCAGACACCCACCGTAACTAGAAGGAACTACATACTGTCAGACACCCCACCTGAGGAAGAAGGAACTACATACTGTCAGACACCCCACCTGAGGAAGAAGGAACTACATACTGTCAGACACCCCACCTGAGGAAGAAGGAACTACATACTGTCAGACACCCCACCTGAGGAAGAAGGAACTACATACTGTCAGACACCCCACTGAGGAAGAAGGAACTACATACTGTCAGACACCCCACCTGAGGAAGAAGGAACTACATACTGTCAGACACCCACCGTAACTAGAAGGAACTACATACTGTCAGACACCCCACCTGAGGAAGAAGGAACTACATACTGTCAGACACCCCACCTGAGGAAGAAGGAACTACATACTGTCAGACACCCCACCTGAGGAAGAAGGAACTACATACTGTCAGACACCCCACTGAGGAAGAAGGAACTACATACTATCAGACACCCCACCTGAGGAAGAAGGAACTACATACTGTCAGACACCCCACTGAGGAAGAAGGAACTACATACTGTCAGACACCCCACCTGAGGAAGAAGGAACTACATACTGTCAGACACCCCACCTGAGGAAGAAGGAACTACATACTGTCAGACACTCCACCATAACTAGAAGGAACTACATACTGTCAGACACCCCACCTGAGGAAGAAGGAACTACATACTGTCAGACACCCCACCTGAGGAAGAAGGAACTACATACTGTCAGACACCCACCGTAACTAGAAGGAACTACATACTGTCAGACACCCCACCTGAGGAAGAAGGAACTACATACTGTCAGACACCCCACCCGAGGAAGAAGGAACTACATACTGTCAGACACCCCACTGTAACTAGAAGGAACGACATACTGTCAGACACCCCACTGTAACTAGAAGGAACTACATACTGTCAGACACCCCACCTGAGGAAGAAGGAACTACATACTGTCAGACACCCCACCTGAGGAAGAAGGAACTACATACTGTCAGACACCCCACTGTAACTAGAAGGAACTACATACTGTCAGACACCCCACTGTAACTAGAAGGAACTACATACTGTCAGACACCCCACCTGAGGAAGAAGGAACTACATACTGTCAGACACCCCACCTGAGGAAGAAGGAACTACATACTGTCAGACACCCCACTGAGGAAGAAGGAACTACATACTGTCAGACACCCCACTGTAACTAGAAGGAACTACATACTGTCAGACACCCCACCTGAGGAAGAAGGAACTACATACTGTCAGACACCCCACCTGAGGAAGAAGGAACTACATACTGTCAGACACCCCACCTGAGGAAGAAGGAACTACATACTGTCAGACACTCCACCATAACTAGAAGGAACTACATACTGTCAGACACCCCACCTGAGGAAGAAGGAACTACATACTGTCAGACACCCCACTGAGGAAGAAGGAACTACATACTGTCAAATCAAATCAAATCAAATCAAATTTTATTTGTCACATACACATGGTTAGCAGATGTTAATGCGAGTGTAGCGAAATGCTTGTGCTTCTAGTTCCGACAATGCAGTAATAACCAACAAGTAATCTAACTAACAATTCCAAAACTACTGTCTTGTACACAGTGTGAGGGGATAAAGAATATGTACATAAGGATATATGAATGAGTGATGGTACAGAGCAGCATAGGCAGATACAGTAGATTGTATCGAGTACAGTATATACATATGAGATGAGTATGTAAACAAAGTGGCATAGTTAAAGTGGCTAGTGATACATGTATTACATAAGGATACAGTCGATGATATAGAGTACAGTATATACGTATGCCTATGAGATGAATAATGTAGGGTAAGTAACATTATATAAGGTAGCATTGTTTAAAGTGGCTAGTGATATATTTACATCATTTCCCATCAATCCCATTATTAAAGTGGCTGGAGTTGAGTCAGTGTCAGTGTGTTGGCAGCAGCCACTCAATGTTAGTGGTGGCTGTTTAACAGTCTGATAGCCTTGAGATAGAAGCTGTTTTTCAGTCTGTCGGTCCCAGCTTTGATGCACCTGTACTGACCTCGCCTTCTGGATGATAGCGGGGTGAACAGGCAGTGGCTCGGGTGGTTGATGTCCTTGATGATCTTTATGGCCTTCCTGTGACATCGGGTGGTGTAGGTGTCCTGGAGGGCAGGTAGTTTGCCCCCGGTGATGCGTTGTGCAGACCTCACTACCCTCTGGAGAGCCTTACGGTTGAGGGCGGAGCAGTTGCCGTACCAGGCGGTGATACAGCCCGCCAGGATGCTCTCGATTGTGCATCTGTAGAAGTTTGTGAGTGCTTTTGGTGACAAGCCAAATTTCTTCAGCCTCCTGAGGTTGAAGAGGCGCTGCTGCGCCTTCTTCACAATGCTGTCTGTGTGAGTGGACCAATTCAGTTTGTCTGTGATGTGTATGCCGAGGAACTTAAAACTTGCTACCCTCTCCACTACTGTTCCATCGATGTGGATAGGGGGGTGTTCCCTCTGCTGTTTCCTGAAGTCCACAATCATCTCCTTAGTTTTGTTGACGTTGAGTGTGAGGTTATTTTCCTGACACCACACTCCGAGGGCCCTCACCTCCTCCCTGTAGGCCGTCTCGTCGTTGTTGGTAATCAAGCCTACCACTGTTGTGTCGTCCGCAAACTTGATGATTGAGTTGGAGGCGTGCGTGGCCACGCAGTCGTGGGTGAACAGGGAGTACAGGAGAGGGCTCAGAACGCACCCTTGTGGGGCCCCAGTGTTGAGGATCAGCGGGGAGGAGATGTTGTTGCCTACCCTCACCACCTGGGGGCGGCCCGTCAGGAAGTCCAGTACCCAGTTGCACAGGGCGGGGTCGAGACCCAGGGTCTCGAGCTTGATGACGAGCTTGGAGGGTACTATGGTGTTGAATGCCGAGCTGTAGTCAATGAACAGCATTCTCACATAGGTATTCCTCTTGTCCAGATGGGTTAGGGCAGTGTGCAGTGTGGTTGAGATTGCATCGTCTGTGGACCTATTTGGGCGGTAAGCAAATTGGAGTGGGTCTAGGGTGTCAGGTAGGGTGGAGGTGATATGGTCCTTGACTAGTCTCTCAAAGCACTTCATGAGTTGTAATTGTAATTACAAGTTGTAATTACAAGACACCCCACCTGAGGAAGAAGGAACTACATACTGTCAGACACCCCACCTGAGGAAGAAAGAACTACATACTGTCAGACACCCCACTGTAACGAGAAGGAAGAGAATCACCAACAACACCAATGTGAAGGACATAAGCTGTAACTAGAAGGAAGAGAATCACCAACAACACCAATGTGGAGGACATAAGCTGTAACTAGAAGGAAGAGAATCACCAACAACACCAATGTGGAGGACATAAGCTGTAACTAGAAGGAAGAGAATCACCAACAACACCATTGTGGAGGACATAAGCTGTAACTAGAAGGAAGAGAATCACCAACAACACCAATGTGGAGGACATAAGCTGTAACTAGAAGGAAGAGAATCACCAACAACACCAATGTGAAGGACATAAGCTGTAACTAGAAGGAAGAGAATCACCAACAACACCAATGTGGAGGACATAAGCTGCTTCTTTGCAGGTCAGCCTTTTAAATCTGTTTGTCTGAAGAGCAGACCAATTGAAGTTAGAGTCTACAGAAAAGAATGATGACAAAAAGAGAGCAAACTTTGACTAGAGTAACTAACTTTCATGTACAATACTTGTCTCAGTCACTATCTGGCCTCACCTGTAAACCTCTTGTCTGCCAGGTGATGTCAACATCCTATTCTCTCTCCGTCCTCAGGTGGTATCAACTAGGCTTGGACGATATAACGTTGATACCATATACCGCGGTATACGGCATGACAACACACATCCTTTTACCTCAGAATCACGTGGCTGATTTAACCATCAATAGAAAAATACAGTAGCCAACACTATGCCACCTTTTAACCAGGAGGTGGGACAAATAGTCTGTTCATGTGGTGTCTGAGTTATCGGAAATACGAGACTTCCACTTAAACGGCCCTCCAAGTTGTAATTACAAGTCGGAAAGTCTGAGAAAATGACAATGCTACATATCAACACACTTGATATGTATCATTGTTGATACGTAGCTAGTTTGACTATATTGTCCATGTTTGCAACCTAGCTAACTTTATTATTAGAAACTTTAGCTAGCTCATATAGCTAGCTAAAATGTCATTGGTTGAAGAATTGTTCCAACTGGGATGTTTCCCACGAGCACATGAATGGTAACTAAACAAACACATCACACAGGCTCTTTAAAGGGGCAATCAGCAGTTGCTACATCCATTTTTGGACTTATAAATAAATGATATGTAAGCATTGATTCTTGAAGAATATAACTTATAAATGCCTCATGACCTTAGTTCAACTGTCACACTCCATGAGAACCCAAAATATAAGCTTGTTTTACTCCAATATTTGTAAACAAAGTAAATGTAAATAATTACAGTACAGCCTCATAACATAGGGTAAAACTACCATGTTGATATCATGGATGGTCAGCCCTTGCATCCGTAGCTCTGTCTATGAATATGAGAATGTTACATTTCTACAGCCCCATCATATTTTATTTTTACCAAAACAAGGGCTTTTTTTATTGTTTCTACAACAAAGAGTTCACAGACAACGGGTGCGAGCTGTGCACCCAGGCAGGTCACTTATGACACAAGTCAGTATTCAACATTCATCCATGTCTGAGGATGTCGAGAGATGATGTGACCAGCCACTAGGGGCAACAGTGAGCGCCGTTACCTTCAAGTAGGTTTTGGTTTTGCTAGGGTATTGTGGACGGGGATGGCGGTAAGCATCTGCCTCTGGTTCCAAGTAGACCAAAGGTTCCAAACAGACCAAAGGTTCCAAACAGACCAAAGGTTCCAAACAGACCAAAGGTTCCAAACAGACCAAAGGTTCCAAACACACCAAAGGTTCCAAACACACCAAAGGTTCCAAACAGACCAAAGGTTCCAAACAGACCAAAGGTTCCAAACACACCAAAGGTTCCAAACAGACCAAAGGTTCCAAACAGACCAAAGGTTCCAAACAGACCAAAGGTTCCAAACAGACCAAAGGTTCCAAACAGACCAAAGGTTCCAAACAGACCAAAGGTTGCATGTTTGAATCCAGCGATAGAAAGTAGTTGTTGATATTTTTTGTTTTCAGCCTAACCCAAACCTTAACCCTTACCTTAACCATTCAGAGTTCATGTCTAACCTTCAGAATCCGGAGTTGATGCCTAAACTTAACCCTAAATATTTTCACATTTCAGGTGTAGAACTTTGCAAACAACATCTAATTCTGATGTGAGACTGTGATAGCTTGTTTATGTGCCATGGCTTGTGTATGTTGTGTGTAAATGCCTGTGTGTGTGTGTTGTGTGTAAACACCTGTGTGTGTGTGTGTGTTGTGTGTAAACACCTATGTGTGTTAGTGTTAAAGTAACTGCATTGTGTGTTTCCTCCAGTGCATTTCACATCATGTCTTTGGCAGCTCTGGGGAGGAAGGCCTAACAGCAGGAGGTCTCACCAGGGGAACACAGTACGCCTCTCAGTCTGTCACACTTTGATGATGCGATCAAGACTCCACGGCATGGGGCCACCAATTTAGAGGCATGAACAGAGGAACTTGGGCTCCTTCTGACTGACAGCCTTCCATACCTCCCATCTATGTCAACTTTCCCTCTCTAATCTCTTTGGATTCAGGGTCTCTCTCTGTGTGCCTCGCACTCTGCGTGCCTCGCTCTCTGCGTGCCTCGCTCTCTGCGTGCCTCGCTCTCTGCGTGCCTCTCTTTCTGCGTGCCTCTCTCTCTGCGTGTCTCTCTCTCTGTGTTTCTCTCTCTCTGCCTCCGCCGGTCTCTCTCTCCTAGTATGTGGGGTCTTTGTAAATATATGTGTGTTTTTGTTTATGCGTGTTTGTGTGAGTGTGTAGTGTGTGTACTGTATAGTGTGTAGTGCTTATCCAATTATTTTCCAATCCCATCTAAGGGAGGCGTCTGTTCCTTGCCATCTGCAGGAGATGAGGGTGGCACACATTAAGGGAGAGACGGGGGGCAGATCAATGGCACACACACATGCAGACACACAGGATAAATACTCTATTGCTCTGGCTGGTCAATGACAGGAAAGCTAACAGAGAACAAAGAGAGAGAACATGAAAGAAACACCTATGAGTTGATGCCTCCTGTCTGAACCAGTTCAATGTGGTGCAGAACTTTCCATTGACTCATCAGTCTGCTCTTTCCAGACCTCCAGCAGAGAGGAAGAGAAAGAAGAAGAAGAGAGGGAGGGTCTATCCTGGAGGGGTGGGAGTGAAGTCATGAATGATGCATAGGGACTGGTGTTAATTATTCTGTGTGTGGAACGGGACAGACATCTGCACTAGGATAGAGAGAGAGAGGTGGGGGGGGGGAGGAGAAAGAGTGGGGAGATGGATGGAAGGAGGAGAGAGAGAGAGAGAGAGAGAGAGAGAGAGAGAGAGAGAGAGAGAGAGAGAGAGAGAGAGAGAGAGAAAGAAAGTGAGAAAGAAAGAAAGAAAGAGAGAGAGAGAGAGAGGGAAAGAAAGAAAGAGAGATAGAGAGATAGAGGGAAAGAGAATGAGGAGAGAGATGGGATGTGTCTATTCTTATGTATGCCTGAGAGACAGCCTGGAAGTATGTGAGAGATAAAGACTAGACATGCATGTGTAAAACAGAAAGGTAAACGTAAACGTATTCAAGGTATCAAGGGAACAATTAGAGATGTACAGGCTTGTATTGTGTGTTGGAGAAAGAAAGTAGAACACTGATTATGCTAATACTTCCTACTGCTAGAGGGAGCAGCCCACCACTTGCTCAGGTCAAGGTTAAAAAATAAAAAATCCCCCCTCCTCATCCTCTCTCCCCCCGTCTCTTCCTCACAGGCAAATCCCCCCCTAACTCCAAAATACTGCCTATGTTGCAAAAAGAACATGCGGTCAAAGAACACCTCTCCCCCAGGACAGCATGGTTCTATAGTACCTCATTACAGAGAGTAGAGCAGCGGAGCACAGCACAGCTACAGTTAGATGTGTCCTAAACGGCACCCCATTCCCTATACAGTGCACTCCTTTTGACCAGGTCCCATAGGGATCAGGTCAAGAGTAGCCCACTATGTGGTGCCGGGGTAGCCAACCCTGTTCCTGGAGTGTCACAGCTACAGCAGGATGTTCCAACTAGGCTTCATACCTGACCAACTGAGATAATTGATCGGTTCAGTGAT
>NC_092179.1:25907908-26002908 GCF_045791955.1 Oncorhynchus clarkii lewisi
AGTCGAGGAAGACAAGAGAAGGAAAATGACTTGTCCATACCTGACTACCTCTGTAATATGAAATCCAATTTAGGGAAGAAGGGGGAAACGGAGAGATAAGAAGGGAGGTTTTTCTCCCCCTCCGCCGTGTCGCGCCGAGCCCCATCAACCAAGGCAAACACTAAATAATGAACAATACTGTGGCTGTCCCGCCACGATAAAACACACTCCATTAATGCCACTCGGCAGAATTAATGATAATTATGCCACGTTTGCCGCCCGTTCTCTTATTGAATTCTTATCTGAGCTGCCGAGGAGGAAGGAACAGCGCTCCGACTGTCTCCTCTTCCACCCCCCCAAAAAAACAATAGAAAGAAAATCCCTCATTGAAGTCGTTCAGAAAGGGGAAGTTCACAGAGGAAATAGGAACCTTTATAGGTGTAAAATGAAGGAGGTGACATGGGATGCAACAGAGGAATAACTCAGTGACTTTCATGCTCTGGAACAGGTGATCACAACACTGAGCTTAAGATGGGCTGTGTCCTTTCTACAAGTGTGTGTGTGTGTGTGCGTGTGTGCGTGTGTGTGTGTGTGTGTGTGTGCGTGTGTGCGTGTGTGCGTGTGTGTGTGTGTGTGTGTGTGTGTGTGTGCGTGTGTGTGTGTGCGTGCGTGCTCTGAACCCTTCTGGGTGTGGTCTGAGCATCACCATCAAGGTTGTGATTACATATTGAAGGATGGCACAATTAGAATGATATTCTATCTGTATGGGCACACCACCATAATGGTTGGACTACAAGACCAGAAACATCCTCAGCCTGCTGATGACAATGGAACACACACACACATTTTCACTGATAAATGAGGTCTCTGTAAAGACAGTGAGTAAAAGGTCTCTGACAGTTCTGAAACAAACCACACACTTCCAGGGCTAATTAGAGTGTGTATAAAGTGGTGTTTGTTTCTGGAGGCCCTCCTACCTGGCTCTAATTAGACGGTGGTAATTCACTCAGACAAACTCTTAATGACAGAGAGGAAAACTACTGCTGTGTGTGTGTGTGTGTGTGTGTGTGTGTGTGTGTGTGTGTGTGACAGAGAATAAATAACTACTGCTACTAATCATGACTGTTAAGGTGTCAGACTACAGTGTGTGTATATATACATAGCATAGGGAGTGGATGTGTATACTAGTGGCAGTATCTAGAACAAAACGTTACACAGTCCATGTTAGCATTATGGAACCTCCTTGTGTTGTGTACTGTTCATTCATTGGCTGTGTGGGACAGGTGTTGAACAAGCAGCCCTTCAGTCCACACACCCCACCAACCCTGCATGAATGGAAGCCATAAGGTGTGTATGTATGTATGCCTGCCTCTGCGCGTGTGCGTGTATACTCACTGGCAGCGTGGGGCAGGTTGATGAAGAAGCCTTTGAGTCTGGAGGCCAGCCACTCCATGCTCTCCTGCAGGTTGGCCAGGGCCTTCAGGTCGCTCACGTCACGCAGGATCTCGTTCTGCGGGATCAGCTTGTCACCCAGGTTACCCGTCAGCACCTCTGACTCCTTGGCAAACGCCGCCCTGGATCGGTGGGAATGGAGGAGGAGAGAGGAAATGGAGGAGGAGAGAGGAGATGGAGGAGGAGAGAGGAAATGGAGGAGGAGAGAGGAAATGGAGGAGGAGAGAGGAAATGGAGGAGGAGAGAGGAAATGGAGGAGGAGAGAGGAGATGGAGGAGGAGAAAGGAAATGGAGGAGAGAGGAAATGGAGGAGGAGAGAGAAAATGGAGGAGGAGAGAGGAAATGGAGGAGGAGAGAGGAAACGAAAAAAGTTGTATTAGACAAAATCAGTCAATGTGACATGTTCTAGACAGGTTCTAAAATGGTCATGAGAGTAGTTAGAACTAACAGCCTGATATTCCAACAAGGGTTAGCCTGGTCCCCAGATCTGTTTGAACTAACTGTCTGATCTTCAAACAAGGGTTAGCCTGGTCCCAGATCTGTTTGAACTAACTGCCTGATCTTCAAACAAGGGTTAACCTGGTCCCAGATCTGTTTGTACCGTCTTTCCAAATCTGTTGGTCATTGTTTGGCTTCATAATGACAACAGGAGATGGGAAGCTCTGGGACCAGGGTAGAGAGAGAAGGGTTTCTCTTCTGGATATAGGAGATGGGAAGCTCTGGGACCAGGGTAGAGAGAGATGGGTTTATCTTCTGGATATAGGAGATGGGGAGCTCTGGGACCAGGGTAGAGAGAGAAGGGTTTATCTTCTGGATATAGGAGTTGGGAAGCTCTGGGACCAGGGTAGAGAGAGAAGTGTTTCTCTTCTGGATATAGGAGATGGGAAGCTCAGGGACCAGGGTAGAGAGAGAAGGGTTTCTCTTCTGGATATAGGAGATGGGAAGCTCTGGGACCAGGGTATAGAGAGAAGGGTTTATCTTCTGGATATAGGAGATGGGAAGCTCTGGGACCAGGGTAGAGAGAGAAGGGTTTATCTTCTGGATATAGGAGATGGGAAGCTCTGGGACCAGGGTAGAGAGAGAAGGGTTTCTCTTCTGGATATAGAAGATGGGAAGCTCTGGGACCAGGGTAGAGAGAGAAGGGTTTCTCTTCTGGATATAGGAGATGGGAAGCTCAGGGACCAGGGTAGAGAGATAAGGGTTTCTCTTCTGGATATAGGAGATGGGAAGCTCAGGGACCAGGGTAGAGAGATAAGGGTTTCTCTTCTGGATATAGGAGATGGGGAGCTCTGGGACCAGGGTAGAGAGAGAAGGGTTTATCTTCTGGATATAGGAGATGGGAAGCTCTGGGACCAGGGTAGAGAGATAAGGGTTTCTCTTCTGGATATAGGAGATGGGAAGCTCTGGGACCAGGGTAGAGAGATAAGGGTTTCTCTTCTGGATATAGGAGATGGGAAGCTCTGGGACCAGGGTAGAGAGAGAAGGGTTTCTCTTCTGGATATAGGAGATGGGAAGCTCTGGGACCAGGGTAGAGAGAGAAGGGTTTCTCTTCTGGATATAGGAGATGGGGAGCTCTGGGACCAGGGTAGAGAGAGAAGGGTTTCTCTTCTGGATATGGGTCGTGCATTAAGAGTAGCGGCATAAAACCTGCCAACAGCTCCAGATAAGGATTCCCTAGAATGAAGGAGAGGACAGTAGTGGAAGGCAGGAGGATAGTGAAAAGGAGAAGGACATTTATTGGGGGGTGAGGAGGATTGGGGGGGGGGGGGACTATAATAACAATCCCACGGTCCCCTTCACAGAGGATGGCTGGCACCGTGTGGAGCTGGACCCAGGACGGACAGACAGACCAGTCACATCAACTCCAGCATGCATCTCAATGAGGCCTTGGGCTTCCAGTAATGACCTTCACTGTGATTTAGGACTGACTGACTAACTTAGTTCAGTCACCACAGGCCCAATGGCTAGCTAGTAACTGGGTGGGTAGAAAGAGGAGGGAGAGAGAGAAAAAGACTCAACTGAGAGTGCATGCATGTGTGTGTGTGTGTGTGTGTGTGTGTGTATGTGTGTGTGTGTGTGTGTGTGTGTGTGTGTGTGTGTGTGAGAGAAAGAAAGAGCGAGAGAGAGCTATATTTTAAGGCAATGTGACGTTTCAGACTTCACACATGCTAGCAGGCACATGACAAGAACACAGCCTTGAGGAGAAGACAGCAAAGAATATCCTCATTTTTTGCGTGACTACTGACCAGCAGCCTTGGTGAATTCACTTCAATATCAAAACTCGAAAGAGAAAGAGAGAGAGAGAGAGAAAACAGAGAATGAAAGAGAGCGAGAGAGAGAGAGAGAGAGAGAGAGAGAGAGAGAGAGAGAGAGAGAGAAAACAGAGAATGAAAGAGAGCGAGAGAGAGAGAGAGAGAGAGAGAGAGAGAGAAAACAGAGAATGAAAGAGAGCGAGAGAGAGAGAGAGCGAGAGAGAGAGAGAGAGAGAGAGAGAGAGAGAGAGAGAGAAAAAAAACAGAGAATGAAAGAGATCAGGAAGAACTGAATGACTTGTTCCAAGCAGGGCCCTTATTACTGGAGCGTGATCAAAAGGAGCGCTGGGTTGCCAGACGTGGAGCCTCTAATCCCTCCAAAGAATGTTGAAAATGTCTGTGGTTGTGACTCAAATTAAAAAATCCTAAAAGATTCTCATTGCATTTAAATCCATCACCCATTCATTGATTTATTTACTTTACAATTCCAGGCCAGTGAGCATCCTTCCTGAAGAGAGCACACATTGAAAGCTCTGTCAATAAGAATGACCCACCTTCTCCTCCCAAATTATTTGGATCCCTACTTCCTTCAGATAAATAATGTTACATCCTTATGGAGCAATCACTACTTCCTGTACATGTCTGTCTTGTTCAACCACAGCATGTTGATGATTGGCTGGAGGGAGTGAGGATACTGTTCTGTGTGTTTATGTTAGGGGGGGGGCGGTGAGGATACTGTTCTGTGTGTTTGTGTGATGGTGGTGAGGATACTGTTCTGTGTGTTTATGTTAGGGTGGTGAGGATACTGTTCTGTGTGTTTATGTTAGGGTGGTGAGGATACTGTTCTGTGTGTTTATGTTAGGGTGGTGAGGATACTGTTCTGTGTGTTTATGTTAGGGTGGGGAGGGCGGTGAGGATACTGTTCTGTGTGTTTGAGTTAGAGTGGTGAGGATACTGTTCTGTGTGTTTATGTTAGGGTGGTGAGGATACTGTTCTGTGTGTTTATATTAGGGTGGGGGGGGTGGTGAGGATACTGTTCTGTGTGTTTGTGTTAGAGTGGTGAGGATACTGTTCTGTGTGTTTATGTTAGGGTGGGAGGGGCGGTGAGGATACTGTTCTGTGTGTTTGTGTTAGGGTGGTGCGGATACTGTTCTGTGTGTTTATGTTAGGGTGGGGAGGCGGTGAGGATAATGTTCTGTGTGTTTGTGTGAGGGTGGTGAGGATACTGTTCTGTGTGTTTGTGTGAGGGTGGTGAGGATATCGTTCTGTGTGTTTGTGTGAGGGTGGTGAGAATACTGTTCTGTGTGTTTGGGTGGTGAGGATACTGTTCTGTGTGTTTGTGTGAGGGTGGTGAGGATACTGTTCTGTGTGTTTGTGTTTGGGTGGTGAGGATACTGTTCTGTGTGTTTGTGTGAGGGTGGTGAGGATACTGTTCTGTGTGTTTGTGTTAGGGTGGTGAGGATACTGTTCTGTGTGTTTGTGTTAGGGTGGTGAGGATATTGTTCTGTGTGTTTGTGTTAGGATGGAGGGGTGGTGAGGATACCGTTCTGTGTGTTTGTGTGAGGGTGGTGAGGATACTGTTCTGTGTGTTTGTGTGAGGGTGGTGAGGATACTGTTCTGTGTGTTTGTGTTTGGGTGGTGAGGATACTGTTCTGTGTGTTTGTGTGAGGGTGGTGAGGATACTGTTCTGTGTGTTTGTGTTAGGGTGGTGAGGATACTGTTCTGTGTGTTTGTGTGAGGGTGGTGAGGATATTGTTCTGTGTGTTTGTGTTAGGATGGAGGGGTGGTGAGGATACCGTTCTGTGTGTTTGTGTGAGGGTGGTGAGGATATTGTTCTGTGTGTTTGTGTTAGGGTGGAGGGGTGGTAAGGATACCGTTCTGTGTGTTTGTGTTAGGGTGGGGGGGTGGTGAGGATACTGTTCTGTGTGTTTGTGTTAGGGTGGAGGGGTGGTGAGGATACTGTTCTGTGTGTTTGTGTTAGGGTGGAGGGGTGGTGAGGATACTGTTCTGTGTGTTTGTGTGAGGATGGTGAGGATACTGTTCTGTGTGTTTGTGTTTGGGTGGTGAGGATACTGTTCTGTGTGTTTGGGTGAGGGTGGTGAGGATACTGTTCTGTGTGACCTGGTAAAGTCCTCCTCATCCTCTCTCTTCTGTCGGAGCTGTCTGGGCTGGGCCATGTTAGCCCAGTTGGGGAGAGACTGGAGCAGTCGGCTGATGTCCTCGTCCTTAGACCACGACGCACTGATGGTCAGCTTCTCCTCACACTGGACTATGCCCCTGGGACACACAGGACAGAGAGAGATCCTCAACTGTACCGTACAGACAGACAGCATAGCATGAGGGTGGATGAGGACAGATTGCCTGCATGAGGATAACTGCTTAGCTGGATCAGTGCTTGAGTCCACAGAACCACCCATAGACACACAGCAGGCAGCTGAGGCACAGTGTTTACACACCCATAGAGGGAGTAACACCTGGTCAGGTGAGAGGAGAGGTAGAGAGGTAGAGGAGAGGTAGAGGATGGAGAGGTAGAGGATGGAGGGGTAGAGGAGAGGTAGAGGATGGAGAGGTAGAGGAGAGGTAGAGGGTGGAGGGGTAGAGGATGGAGGGGTAGAGGAGAGGTAGAGGATGGAGGGGTAGAGGATGGAGGGATAGAGGAGAGGTAGAGGATGGAGGGGTAGAGGATGGAGGGGTAGAGGAGAGGTAGAGGATGGAGGGGTAGTGGATGGAGGGGTAGAGGAGAGGTAGAGGATGGAGGGGTAGAGGACAGAGGGGTAGAGGAGAGGTAGAGGATGGAGGGGTAGAGGATAGAGGATGGAGGGGTAGAGGATGGAGGGGTAGAGGATGGTGGGGTAGAGGAGAGGTAGAGGATGGAGGGGTAGAGGATGGAGGGGTAGAGGATGGTGGGGTAGAGGAGAGGTAGAGGATGGTGGGGTAGAGGAGAGGTAGAGGATGGAGGGGTAGAGGATGGAGGGGTAGAGGATGGAGGGGTAGAGGATGGAGGGGTCGAGGATGGAGGGGTAGAGGATGGAGGGGTAGAGGATGGAGGGGTAGAGGATTGGGGGGGTAGAGGATGGAGGGGTAGAGGATGGAGGGGTAGAGGATGGAGGGGTAGAGGATGGAGGGGTAGAGGATGGAGGGGTAGAGGATGGAGGGGTAGAGGATGGAGGGGTAGAGGATTGGGGGGTAGAGGATGGAGGGGTAGAGGATGGAGGGGTAGAGGATGGAGGGGTAGAGGATGGAGGGGTAGAGAATGGAGGGGTAGAGGATGGAGGGGTAGAGGATGGAGGCGTAGAGGATGGAGGGGTAGAGGATTGGGGGGTAGAGGATGGAGGGGTAGAGGATGGAGGGGTAGAGGATGGAGGGGTAGAGGATGGAGGGGTAGAGGATGGAGGGGTAGAGGATTGGGGGGTAGAGGATGGAGGGGTAGAGGATGGAGGGGTAGAGGAGGGGAGGCAGAGCGCTGGGTCTCCATCTGTACAGAGGTCAGCCTAAATCTCTCTGGGGTTCAGCCAGATGAAGACAAGCACAGCAGAGGTGTGAGGGTGTGTCAGAGAGAGAGAGCACTGCTGAAGCACAATATACCCTCAAGCAGAACAAATTGAGTGAAATTACATTTGTGTTTCTATACCTTCTAGCAAGGAAGAGAGGAAACACTTTCCTCATGCTGGTCCTGAGTCAGTCTAACTCTTACCTGTACGAGGTGTTGCAGACCTCCTTGTACTCCTTCAGCTGGTCCTGAGTCAGTCTAACTCTTACCTGTACGAGGTGTTGCAGACCTCCTTGTACTCCTTCAGCTGGTCCTGAGTCAGTCTAACTCTTACCTGTACGAGGTGTTGCAGACCTCCTTGTTCTCGTTCAGCTGGTCCTGAGTCAGTCTAACTCTTACCTGTACGAGGTGTTGCAGACCTCCTTGTTCTCCTTCAGCTGGTCCTGAGTCAGTCTAACTCTTACCTGTACGAGGTGTTGCAGACCTCCTTGTACTCCTTCAGCTTGTCACAGACCATCTCCAGGAACTGGTTGGAGTAGGCACTCAGGTCCTGCATCAGAGTCATCAGGTCCTGGATGGACTTCTCCACGACTACTGTGCTCTGGAGAGGACACACAAATACAGGCTTAACACATTCAGAATGATACATGAAATGTTTCATTCCAGGCAGAAATAATCAAGCTCCTTACATGGAGAGAGGTAGAGAATATGTTTCATCTGTTAATACTTAGACACTAGTGAAACTATGTTTTGTTCTTTGTTCTCATTATAAAAAAGAAGGCAGTTGAAATTATATATCAAATAAATAATAAATATGAAACATATTGTGGAATGACGATGTGAAAGAGTCCTAACCTCATCCCACATAACGTTTTTTATTTCAACCACAAAACTGTCACTGTCGCCTCAGCTCTGAGCCCAGTGATCCTTGTAATTCAGCCACTCCCTTGTCCTCCCTTAACCACGAGACATATCACTGAGTCCCAAATGACACCCTGTTCCCTATATAGTGCACTACTTTGATGAAGTCTCCTGAAGCAGTGTAACACCAGCGTTGAGGAGTGGGACTGTCAAGTCTCTCCTGTCCGATGTGCAAAGCCGTCAGCAGGCAACCAATCTAATACAATGACTATATTCTCCTGTCAGGGACTGGATGCTGTTGGGAGCTTGTCATTGTCAACGATATACCACCATGTCAGAGGAGTGGCAGGAGGTGTGTGTGTGTGTGTGTGTGTGTGTGTGTGAGAGAGAGAGATCAGGTGAGTGTGTGTGTGAGAGAGAGAGAGAGAGAGATCAGGTGAGTGTGTGTGTGAGAGAGAGAGAGATCAGGTGAGTGTGTGTGTGTGAGAGAGAAAGAGAGATCAGGTGAGTGTGTGTGTAGGTGTGTACCTATGCCTATACGCATGACAAGATCCCCAGTGAGCTCAGACAAACCTACAGTCATGACAGGTTAGCCAGTGTAGCGTAACAAATAGCAGGACGGAAGCAGACACTTCAATAAACACACACACCTAACTTGACACCACTGCCACAGACCTACACTACATGACCAGAAATATTTGGACACCTGCTGTTCGAACATCTCATTCCAAAATCATGGGCATTAATATGGAGTTGGTCCCCCACTTTGCTGCCATAACAGGCTCCACTCTTCTGGGAAGGCTTTCCACAAGATGGTGGAACATTGCTGCGGAGCCTGGCTCGCAGTCGGCGTTCTAATTCATCCCACAGGTGGTCAATGGGGTTGAGGTCAGGGCTCTGTGCAAGCCAGTCAAGTTCTTCCACACCGATCTCGACAAACCATTTCTGTATGGACCTCGCAGAGAGGAACAACTATCTTCTTTCCTCTTATTTGAATTATTTACTTATTTTTCCTCCCTCACTATTTTCTATAATGTCCATTCATTTCATCTGCTATTTTATCAATACAAATGTATTTCTTAGTGTGTGAGTTGTTTCTATGGGTCAGACCAAGACAAAGTGTGTTTGATTCAAATAAAGACCGATACTAGCGCACACAGTGGAGTGATCCATTGAAACTCACTAGCATTAGCCACAGCAGTGCTAACCGCTAGTTTAGAAGTAGCACAGTGCTTCAAAGCGTGTAAGTAGCAGCAGCAGTATTGGTTAGCAGTGGCAGCTGGCTGTAACAACTCTTACACTGTTGAAGATGTCCAGCTGTGGCAGGGTGTAGTCAGCAGGGAACAGCAGGGGCCTGAACAGGGCAGTTACTGATTAAAGGGACTACTGGCTGGCCCCCTGGTCCCTCTCCCTGCTGGGGGGTAATGATCTGTAGCGCTGCCCATACCCAGAGTTCCACAAGGCTGGTCCCTGTCATGAAACTCCGCCAGGGGACGCCCCAGTCCCATTGCCCACGGCCCCCTGCCAGCCTGTCGGAGGAGAGCAGGGACCCATTCACTCAGCAGGGGAGGGCTGGAACTTCTAGACACAAGCAGACGTACAGGCACGTGCACAGTCGAACACACACATAGTTCACACACAGTACACACACAGTACACACACAGTCCAGAACCCCCAGTGAGTGTGTGATGGAGCCAGGAAGAGGACTTTCTCTATTTGTCATCACAGAGACGATGGAAGGAGTCGCTGTGAGAGCCAAGGAGATGATGGCCATCCTGCTATTGGGTAAGAACTAAAGCCAACTCCAATGAATCAGCCATACAACTGTTAGCTTTCACTTTCAAATCACCTTCAGCTGCTAAAAAACGTAAAAGAATGATATAATCTTCCCCTTTTGACCTCTCTCTTTCTTTTTCTCTCTTTCCTTGGTGTTTAAACACTAAGTCCACTATTATTTCTCTCTCCTACTATGAGTTAGTGAGGCTGGATATCAGCAGGTCAGGAATGGTAAACAATGGATCCCAGATCCATTACTCCTGGAACAAATGCTCTGGCTCCGCTTGCCTTGTCTAATTCTGCTCATTTAACATAGCCATTCGTCTTTGCAGCAGAAATCATTAAACAGTCATCAAGGGCCGCAGATTGAGAGAAGGAGAGAGGGGGATGAAGGGCGAGAGAGACAGGGAAAGAGAGAGGGACGAAGGGCGAGAGAAGGAGAGAGAGAGAGAGAGGGAGAGAGAGAGGGACGAAGGGCGAGAGAAGGAGAGAGAGGGAGAGAGAGAAGGACGAAGGGCGAGAGAGGGAGAGAGAGAAGGACGAAGGGCGAGAGAAGGAGAGAGAGAGAGAGAGAGAGAGGGTGGGGGGGGACGAAGGGCGAGAGAGACAGGGAAAGAGAGAGAGAATTCACAGAGGTCTTGACAACAGTGGGACCTCTCCATCTTATTTAACTGTTACACAAGGAGGAGACGAAATGCATTCTGGGGGCTGGTGAAACTTTCCCCATGAGACAACTTTATTGACAACTCACTCTCTTTCCACAAACACTCTAGCTTTAAGCAACAGACTCACAGTCACACTCTCTCTAGTACTCCTCTATAAAATGCATTAAAACCAAAGCACACACACACACACAGTGAAACATGGCTGACTTGCACTTTGTACTTCCTTTTGTTCTATTTTGTGTCGGAGTCTAGCTGAAAGCAAATTTAATTGAGGCCGGCGATACACAAAATGGGTCTAGAAATTCAGCAATTTAACAGCATAAATTCCATCAGAGTGTGAAAGGCCCCATCTCTGAGAGCTAATGATGAAAAGAGTGCACAGTGAGCACTCAGACTGTCGTGTCATTGGCTGCCGCCGTTAATGCAGTGGTATCGCCATAGAAATGCCTGAGCAGGTGATAATAGCAGTTATTAGAGTTGTAAACACTCCTGAATACAGGCGAGAGCAGGGGAGGTATCCGGTGTAAGTGGCGGGATGTGTTCTTGATGACTTTGAAGCTCTAGTGTGATAATAGTACACTAGTCATCTTCCTATAACGAGACTGATCTAAGGAACAGTTTCTCTCATTCCTCTCACTGACTGTGATGATTCAGGACATTTTGAGCATTTTTGGACCTTGAGTGCATCAGGGTGTCCTGAGTGAAATAGCGAAAGGAACTTAAAGCTGCCATGATGCACACTGGTCAAAAACTGGTAGAATCAACGTTGTTTCAATGTAATCTCAACCCAAAAAATATAATTGATGATGTTGAATCAACGCGGAAAACAGATTGGATGAGAAAAAAGTCCCAACTTTTAACATAAATCCAATGAGATGGTGATATTTTTGGTTGATTTCACATTGAATTCACGTTAGTTGACAACTCAACCAAATGTAAATCAAAACTAGACGTTGAACTGCCGTCTGTGCCCAGTGGATGCTCTCTATTGAATGGTCCACTACTAGGCCTTGCCATATTGCTGAAACTGTAGAATTGATCAAATTAAATGGTATTAAATGTACAGACTGAATTGACATGGAAACTATCCCAAATCTTCTACCCCTGTACTGCTGTCCTGTCTCTGTTACGAACAGATCCACACATTCAAGGTCCTGGAGAGGGGTCTGGAGGGGGCTCAGTCGTGCCCCTGAAACGGGTCAGGGGTTTCCCCATTAATCGAGGGGCGTCCCCCATGGATCGAGAGGGCCAGAGCATTTAACCCTGTGCGTTCCGCCACGTCACTCTCATCACTGACCCAAAACCGCTGACTCCTGTGTCGGCTGTGACTCGTGTCACCCCACATTCAAGTCTGCAGGGCAGGGTACTACAAACACAAATAACATGCTCATGCTCATACACACACACACACACACACACTGAAGTAGCAGAAGCATGTGGGCCGTCCGGCGTGTGCAGAGGGAGTCTCAGAGGCGTGAGACCATGCTGACGTTGATGAATGGTCTGCCAGACGCTGTCCTACTCATGTGTGACTCCCCTTTACCCCAGTGAGGGAGGGCTGTGTGTTTGGTTATGAAAGGGTAGATTCTCTTTGTAAAAGTGTTTGTTCCAGTGTGTGTGTGTGTGTGTGGGGGGTGGGGGGGTTGTGCGCATGCACATGTGTGTGTGTGTAAGGTTGTAAAAGAGTTGATTATCTTTCTATGTGTGTTTGTTCGTGTGTTTGTAAGGTAGTAAAATAGTTGATTATCTTTCTGTGTGTGTTTGTTCCAGTGTGCATGTATGCGTGCTGGTGTGCGTGTGTTCACGCAGTAAATTGTAAATAACACATACAGTAGTTCTGCAAACAAACCTTGGTTGGATGGCATTAGACATGTTAGGCCCTGCTTCAATCTAAATGGAAATATAAACTTTCTCTCTCTCCCTCCCTCCCGTTTGAGGATTGGTGTTCACTTCATAGGAACAATTCAGTGTTTGTGTCCAAATGGCACCCTAACCCCTACATAGTGCACTACTTTTGACCAGAACGCTATGAGCCCTGGTCAAAAGTAGTGCAATATAATAGGAATAGGGTGCCATTTAAGATGTAAACAGTCACATGACAATGAAATGTCACTAAAAAAAAGCTTCTTCTCGAGGCCTCTTCATAGAAGAGTGGAAAACACCTATCACAAGCTGTCACCTCCGATCACGTCAAATCAAAGGCCTCTCTGGTGAGTTAAAGTGCAGATCACAGCCAATCAGCACCCGCTATTAGTGTTTACATCAGTGAATGCATCCAACCAACTACTTCTCCTCTAATGGAATGATGCACAAATTGAGAGCGGAATGTCATAGTTCCTCACAGAGAGATGCTTATTTACAACTGCTCTCTATGACTGGAAAAAGAGCAGCATGTATTGTGTTCTTATTCACATACAGTATCATCAGCACAATGAACTAATGAAAGGGTTTGGATAATGTATGGGTCAAGCCGACAGCATGTGCACAGTAGGGTTGAATATTTCCCCGGTATTTTACAAAATGTTCCAACCCAAGAACAAATCACTTTTCTCCAGGGTAACACCGTTATTTCCCACCAAAACCGGAAGTGACATTTAAAAAGCATATAAAACATATACATGTATGGATTTGATTAGAGGTTTGATCGGTAACAAAGTTCAAGCCTTATGCTACCGGAGTCTGATGAGCCATACATTAAAGACATTTTATGATCCATCGCCCAACGATTGTGCCATTATCCAATACAGAGCCTGATATATAGGCTACCACACATTATGCCTGACAGAAAAACACAAAAGTCTGGACTGCAGTCTATTACTGTATTGTATTGAATGATACTGTATTACATGGACTAGCTTTACAGACATTGTTCAAACCATGAAGCTGGGAGAGAACATGCTATGCTGGTGCAGGACACGCGGCCTACAAAGTGACAATTACAGGCAAGAAAATATAATAGGGTATATTTTCAATGTTTAGAATTAGTAGGCTGATGGGGTAGCCTAGTGGTTAGAGCGTTGGACTAGTAACCAAAAAGTTGCAAGTTCAAATCCCCCAGCTGACAAGGTACAAATCTGTCGTTCTGCCCCTGAACAGGCAGTTAACCCACTGTTTGAAAATAAGAAGAAAATAAGAAATTGTTCTTAACTGACTTGCCTAGTTAAATAAAGGTAAAATATATATATATATATATATATAGGCTACCTTTTATAATATTTCCCGTAATGTTGTGTGCGTACTAGCCTACCTCCTCTACCTATTGTCACTTCATTCCCACTGTCATTCCTCCCTCGCCATCAACAGTTAAATGAAATAAGTTTCTAGGACAGCATGAGCTAAGGAGAGAAGCCAGCGGAGTGCAGGGGCATTCTGCCCAAGAGACAAAGGCAGTAAGTTAGAAGCTTACGCATAACCCATCATTCATTAGCTAAATAGAAGGCTAATACCGCATTGCATAAATTACCTGAAAGAGGTTGGAGAACACATTGATATATTGAGATATATACAGTGGCATGAAAACGTATGCGAACCCTTTGAAATTACCTGGATTTCTCGACAAACACAGTCTGCTTAAACTAATAACACACAACCAATTCTATGTTTTCATGTCTTTATTGAACACACCGTGTAAACATTCACAGTGCAGTGGCTTCTGTTGAAGCCATTCTGTTGTTGATTTACTTCTGTGTTTTGGGTCGTAGTACTGTTGCATCACCTAACCTCTGTTGAGCTTCAACTGGTGGACAAATAGCCTTACATTCTCCTGCAAAATGTATTGAAAAACTTGGGAATTCATTTTTCCTTCGATGATAGCAATATGTCCAGGCCCTGAGGCAGCAAAGCAGCCCCAAACCATGATGCTCCCTCCACCATACTTTACAGTTGGAATG
Source organism: Oncorhynchus clarkii lewisi (assembly GCF_045791955.1). Lineage (NCBI taxonomy): Eukaryota > Metazoa > Chordata > Actinopteri > Salmoniformes > Salmonidae > Oncorhynchus > Oncorhynchus clarkii. The sequence goes on from NC_092179.1 coordinate 25,922,274, forward strand.
AGGTTTTGATGTTGGTGTGCTGTGCCTTTTTTCTCCACACATAGTGTTCTGTGTTCCTTCCAAACAACTAAACTGTATTTTCATCTGTTCACAGAATATTTTGCCAGTAGTGCTGTGGAACATCCAGGTGCACTTTTACAACTTCAGAAGCGCAGCAATGTTTTTTTTGGACAGCAGTGGCTTCTTCTGTGGTGTCCTCCCATGAACACCATTCTTGTTTAGTGTTTTACGTATCGTAGACTCGTCAACAGAGATGTTAGCATGTTCCATAGATTTCTGTAAGTCTTTAGCTGACACTCTAGGATTCTTCTTAACCTCATTGAGCATTCTGCGCTGTGCTCTTGCAGTCATCTTTACAGGAGGGCCATTCCAAGGGAGAGTAGCAACAGTGCTGAACTTTCTCCATTTATAGACCATGTGTCTTACTGTGGACTGATGAACATCAAGGCTTTTAGATATATTTTGTAAACCTTTCCAGCTTTATGCAAGTCAACAATTCTTAATCTTAGGTCTTCTGAGATGTATTTTGTTCAAGGCATGGTTCACATCAGGCAATACTTCTTGCGAATAGCAAACTAAAATGTTGTGAGTGTTTTTTAAAGGGCAAGGCGGCTCTAACCAACATCTCCAATCTCGTCTCATTGATAGGACTTTTGGAGAAGTCATTAGCCTAGGGTTCACATACTTGTGAATGTTTAAATGACATGAATGTTGAATGTTTAAATGACAAAAATGTGTGTGTTATTAGTTTAAGCACACTATGTTTGTCTATTGTTGTGACTTAGATGAAGATCAGATCGAATTTGATGACCAATTTATGCAGAAATCCAGGTAATTCCAAAGGGTTCACATACTTTTTCTTGCCACTGTATACAGTGCATTTGTACTGAATTCAGACCCCTTGACTTTTTCCACATTTTGTTACATTACAGCCTGTTCAAAAGTTTGGGGTCACTTGGAAAAATCCTTGTTTTTGAAAGAAATAAAAATAACATCAAATTGATCAGAAATACAGTGTAGACATTGTTAATGTTGTAAATGACTACTGTAGCTGGAAACGGCTGATTTATTTTGGAATATCTGCATAGGAGTACAGAGGCCCATTATCAGCAACCACATCACTCCTGTGTTCCAATAGCACGTTGTATTAGCTAATCCAAGTTTATCATTTTAAGTCCTCAACTCGCTGCTTCATTAAATAGTACCCGCAAAACACCAGTCTCAACGTCAACAGTGAAGAAGCGACTCCGGGATGCTGGGCTTCTAGGCAGAGTTCCTCTGTCCAGTGTCTGTGTTCTTCTGCCCATCAATCTTTTCTTATTATTGGACAGTCTGAGATATGACTTTGTATTTGCAACTCTGCCTAGAAGGCCAGCATCCCAGAGTCACCTCTTCACTGTTGACGTTGAGACTGGTGTTTTGCTGTTCTTAACTAACTTGCCTAGTTAAATAAAGCCTCAATTAAAAACATTTAAAAATAACCAGCATGGCCAGCCCTGCATTCTGCAGCAAAACGCCATCCCATTTGGTTTGCGCTTAGTGGGACTATCATTTGTCTTTCAACAGGACAATGACCCAACACACATTCCATATGTGTTATTTCATAGTTTTGATGTCTTCACTGTTATTCTACAATGTAGAAAATAGTCAAATAAAGAAAAACCCTAGAATGAGTAGGTGTCCAAAAGTTTGACTGGTACTGTAGATCTTGAAGATGATTAGGCCTATCTATTTTGGATGCAATTTTAATAGAATTGATGGAGAGAGAGAACGACAGAGTGCTCGCGTGCGCACTGATTTAAAGCAATGATATTCGAGTGATAGGCTGTTGTAAAACTCTGCAGCAATGATATTCGAGTGATAGGCTGTTGTAAAACTCTGCAGCAATGATATTCGAGTGATAGGCTGTTGTAAAACTCTGCAGCAATGATATTCGAGTGATAGGCTGTTGTAAAACTCTGCAGCTGCAATTTTGCATCTTTACAATTAAGAAATAAGGCGACCCCCAAAAGCCAGATGGAAATGTGTAAATTAGATACGCATGCAATCCTGATATTAATGTAGCATAAGCTGCTGCAGCAAATGTAGTCCCACCGTTCACAAGAAAAGAAGTGACCAGGATGAGATGAAACATGCATTGTAAACTGCGTTCCATAAGGAGATGCGAGGTGTGTCCCCACTCGGAGCGGTGATGATTCATCATGCAGATAGCAGAGTAGGCCGTGGTCCATAGAGAACACAGAGACACAGCATATCATTTAACAGTTCTATTTAGCAACATAATATTTATTATCATTTACCGGTTTCTCACTGTTGTTTATCCCGGGAAAAGGGAGTGGGAAATCTGGGGAAATGTCAGTAACCCGGTGTCCGCTATTCAACAGTGCCCAGCTAGACATGCCACATACAGTAAGATGACAATCTTGTGTATTTGACTGTATCCACAGGGGGGGGGGGGTCACAACATGAAAGAGCAGAATGCGCTTTGTCAGGGTGGGTTAAAACCCTTATCATCATCACCACCATCGCCTTGGATGCTGTGTGTGCTTATATCACACTCATCTTTTAACAGATGGCTCCCCAACACACACACACACACACACACACACAGAGTTGTGTCTCCGACCCTAACACTAATCCTGAGAATGCTGTGGTTTCCCTAGACAGCATTCTGTCAAACCTCGTAATCAACCCTCGCTCCTTTCTCCTCGGGGGGTTACCACGGTGATGGCAGCATCATTACACCCCGGTGGAGGGGAGGCGGCGGAACCTGCCCACAACAAAGCATCACCCATGGCAACAACTGGGTTGGGTTATCAGGTTATAGATGTAGAGATGTTCACTCAGTGGGGTCGTGTGTGTGTGTGTGTGTACTGTGTACACTGTGTGTGTCTGAAAGTGTATGTGAGCGTGTGTACTGTGTGTGTTTGTGTACTGTGTGTGTGTGCACTGTGTGCACTGTGGGTGTACTGTGTGTTTGTGTTTGTACTGTGTGTGTGTGTGTGTACGATGTGTGTTTGTGTACTGTGGGTGTTTGTACTGTGTGTGTACTGTGTGTGTGTGTACTGTGTGTGTGTGTGTACTGTGTGCGTGTACGTTTGTGTACTGTGTACGTTTGTGTACTGTGTGTGTTTGTGTACTGAACCTAGGAAGAAACCTAGAGAGGAACCAGGCTATGAGGGGTGGCCTGTCCTCTTCTGGCTGTGCTGGGTGGAGATTATAACAGAACATGGCCAAGATGTTCAAATGTTCATAAAAGACCAGCATGGTCAAATAATAATAATCACAGTAGTTGTAGAGGGTGCAACAAGTCAGCACCTCAGGAGTAAATGTCAGTTGGCTTTTCAAAGCCGATCCTTAAGAGTATCTCTACCGCTCCTGCTGTCTCTAGAGAGTTGAAAACAGCAGGTCTGGGACAGGTAGCACGTCCGGTGAACACGTCCGGTGTGTGTACTGTGTGTGTGTGTACTGTGTATGTGTGTGTACTGTATGTGTGTGTGTACTGTGTGCACTGTGTGTGTACTGTGTGCACTGTGTGTGTGTGTACTGTGGGTGTGTGTGTGTGTGTGTTGTGTGTGCACTGTGTGTGTGTGTGTGTACAGTGGGTGTGTGTGTGTTGTGTGTGTACTGTGGGTGTGTGTGTTGTGTGTGTACTGTGTGTATTGTGTGTGTGTGTGTGTACTGTGTGTGTGTGTACTGTGTGTGTGTGTGTGTGTGTGTGTTTGTGTGTGTGTGTGTGTACTGTGTGTGTTTGTGTGTGTGTGTGTAATGTGTGTGTGTGTACTCCCAAAAAGGTTCCATATGGACCTAATGGAGCACAGAGATGGACCCCCCCACAGAAGGCAATGAAATACATATCACCACGGTGCTAATGAAGATGTACACACACACATCCCTTTCTCTCTCTCCCTCCTTTCTCCTCAGGGGGTTACCACGGTGATGGTCGCATCATTACAGTCTGGAGGAGGGGCGGAGGTGGAACCCGCCCACTCAAAGCATCACCCATGGCAACCACTGAGTTGGGTGATCAGGTTATAGATGGAGATGTTCACTCAGCGGGGTCGTGTGTGTGTGTGTGTGTGTGTGAGAGAGAGAGAGCGAGAGAGAGTGAGTGTGTGTGTGTGTGTGTGTGTGTGTGAGAGAGAGAGAGCGAGAGAGAGTGAGTGTGTGTGTGTGTGCGTACTATGGGTGTCTGTAAGTGTACAATGAGATTCATTATCATAGCACCACACACATCATGTTATTTTTCATCAAACTTCTCATGCAAGCCACATGACAGCTGGATCTTGTATCATGGGCTCAAAGTAAACTCCCTTTTCCTTCAAACCAGGAGACCGTTTTTAACAGGTCTGACATTCCAACTTCCTGCTCCTCTTTCCTCAGACAAACAGTAGTGTTATCTGTCCCAACACACACTATCCTTCAGCAGCCACACTGCTAGGAGCCGGTTCTACTTTGAGTCAAACCGTCCGTCTCTCTCCCTCTCTCTCTAGATATACTGTAAAAGGGATTTTAGGTACAGACCAAATCGTAGAAATTAATTCATTTTGATAAGGTGCAAAATCAAAATTTTTAACAGCTGTAAAATTGTCAACGAGGTGGTTAGGCTCAATCTGTTTTATGACAGATAAAGGAGCGATGCATCCCAAACAACATGTGGGTTGAATCACATCTAAATGGATTGTTATATTGCATAAGGCCCTAGAAAGTTGGGCGTTCCACCATATTGTTTTTTACGGTGGAATCTCATTTAGTCGTAAACACCAGAATAACTTGAGTTTACTAGTGTGTGTGTTTATAGGGAAACCTGTGGGGTTTGTGTGTTTGTAGGTAAACCTGTGGTGTGTGTGTGTTTTCGGGAAACCTGTGGTGTGTGTGTGTTTATAGGTAAAACTGTGGTGTGTGTGTGTTTATAGGTAAACCTGTGGGGTGTGTGTGTTTATAGGTAAACCTGTGGTGTGTGTGTGTTTATAGGTAAACCTGTGGTGTGTGTGTGTTTATAGGTAAACCTGTGGTGTGTGTGTGTTTATAGGTAAACCTGTGGTGTGTGTGTTTATAGGTAAACCTGTGGGGTGTGTGTGTTTATAGGTAAATCTGTGTCCACAGTTTTGGGTTGAGCCTGTGTCTGAGAATGTAAAATATCTGTGTTCAAATGTGTGGATCCACATGTGTGTCCAATGTGTGTGTGCATCCACCCAGGCTGTCTCCCCACATTCGTCCAGTGCTCTCTCAGACACCCAGAGGAGTCCTGTGGTCCCAATCACACATCAACACAATGCAGCTAACTGGGGATTGTTCTGTGATTGCCTGTTGTTGCCCCCCCGGCCGTGAGAGGCACTTCATAATGGGCTTCCCAACCCACCACCGCAGGAGCCAATCAGCAGGCAGCTGATAAACACATCAACAAACACACCGAATAAAAAGGTCAGTGTCATTAGACAACCGTTTGTGGGGGTGGCAGGGTGGGAAGGTGGGATAGTGTGTGTGTGTGTGCATGTAAATAAGCAGAGGGAAATTAAAAAGGTCAAATTCATTAGCAGACCATTGGCATATGAACACATCTGTAATTCAGGGTGCACTCCGGCAAATGACGTGGCTACAGATGTAATCAGCGTTCCATCCAGCCCCAGTCAAGAGGTTAACACAAACACCCTTCAATGGATACATTACTGGGCTATGTCCCAAAATGGCCTTCTATTCCCTATACAGTGCACTACTCATCACCAGAACCCTATAGGTGCTGGTCAAAAGAAGTGCACTATGTAGGGAATAGGCTGGCTGGTAACGAATCTGAACGGCACTTAACATCCCACAGTGTGAACAAACAACATAATGTAATTATGGCTTTGGTTTGGCCTTGGCTTGTACAGAATCCAAACACACACACACAGAGTCAGGAGACATGGACATAACGTCTCAACAGGAGACATGGACATAACGTCTCAACAGGAGACATGGACATAACGTCTCAACAGGACAACAGGAGACATGGACATAACGTCACAACAGGAGACATGGACATAACGTCACAACAGGAGACATGGACATAACGTCACAACAGGACAACAGGAGACATGGACATAACGTCACAACAGGAGACATGGACATAACGTCACAACAGGAGACATGGACATAATGTCACAACAGGAGACATGGACATAACGTCACAACAGGACAACAGGAGACATGGACATAACGTCACAACAGGAGACATGGACATAACGTCACAACAGGAGACATGGACATAACGTCTCAACAGGAGACATGGACATAACGTCTCAACAGGAGACATGGACATAACGTCACAACAGGAGACATGGACATAACGTCACAACAGGAGACATGGACATAACGTCACAACAGGACAACAGGAGACATGGACATAACGTCACAACAGGAGACATGGACATAATGTCTCAACAGGAGACATGGACATAACGTCTCAACAGGAGACATGGACATAACGTCACAACAGGAGACATGGACATAACGTCACAACAGGAGACATGGACATAACGTCACAACAGGACAACAGGAGACATGGACATAACGTCACAACATTATTTCAAGAGCAAAATTACTGGATATGATTCAGTGGTGGCTTCATCACCCTGGTATGTGTGAATGCATGCCTCTGTCTCCCTGTGTGTGTGTATGTGTATGTGTATGTACGTGTGTGTGTGTGTACGTGTGCGTACGTGTGTTTGTGCGTGTGTGTGCGTACGTGTGTTTGTGCGTGTGTGTGTGTACGTGTGTGTACGTGTGCATGTGCGTGTGTGTGTACGTGCGTGTACGTGTGTGTGTGTGTACGTGCGTGTGTGTGTACGTGTGTGTGTGTGTGTGTGTGTGTGTGTATAGGGACCCCCATCCAAGAGATTAATGGAGCCAATCTCCAGTTCTGGTCTGTAGAGTGACCACCCTCCTGGATAGAGGAGACTAATTAAATAAATCAATCAGGGGGAACAGGACCACTGAACAGATAGCATCACACTGCTACCACCACTAACCAGAGAGAGAGAGAAGGAGGAAGGAAGGTAGAGGGAGAGAAAGGGTAGGAGGGTTAAACGAAATGAAAAAAGATGACCAGTAAACAGGCAGGGAGAGGAGAACAAGAGGAAGGAGCAACAACAGAAGAGAGAGAGACAGAGTATACATGCCTCTTTCTTATTTATAACCCCTGCTGGGCCTTCTGACCAATCACCTGGGTCCATGTTATCACAAAGACACATGATTGGATCATACACGCTACATACTGGACTAAAATGACACTGGTGTTATCATAGGGCCTGTGTCCTGGCCGACTGATAGTCTCCATAGTCCATAGTCTCATATTAATATCATCATTACTATCATACACACTCTCCCCTTACACACTGCTGGGGCCTAGTGATAGGGAGGATGTTTAACATATCATTACTATTATTATGGTATGGCTGCTATATGAAAACATGATGTCGGTTGGATGTGTTATCAGGTCTCTTTCCAGGACTGGGGTGTTACATTCACCTTGACCCCCCTCTAAAGTCACAAGCCCATGTCAGTATCATCAGGTCAGAGTTCATTGACTGCCCATATGAGAGAGATATTCAGAATTTGTGTGCTATATACTGACATACAGTGCATTAGGGAAGGTATTCAGACCCCTTGACTTTTTCAAGATTTTGTTACGTTACAGCCTTATTCTAAAATGTATTAAATGTTTTTCCCCCCCTCATCAATCTACACACAATACCCCATAATGACATCACAATACCCCATAATGACATCACAAAACCCCATAATGACAAACCAAACACTGTTTTATAGACATTTTTTAACAAACATTTATAAAACAGAAATATCACATTAACATAAGTATTCTAAGTACCCTTTACTCAGTACTTTGTTGAAGCACCTTTGGCAGCAATTACAGCCTTGAGTCTTCTTGGGTATGACGTTACAAGCTTGGCACACCTGTATTTGGGGAGTTTCTCCCATTCTTCTCTGCAGATCCTCTCAAGCTCAGTCAGGTTGGATGGGGAGTGTTGCTACACAGCGATTTTCAGGTCTCTCATGAGATGTTAGATTGGGTTCAAGTCCGGGCTCTGGCTGGGCCACTCAAGGACATTCAAAGACTTGTCCCGAAGCCACTCCTGCATTGTCTTGGCTGTGTGCTTATAATCGTTGCCCTGTTGGAAGGTAAACCTTCGCCATAGTTAGAGGTCCTGTACTTTTATCTGTACTTTTCTCCGTTAATCGTTGCCTCGATCCCTGTCCCTGCCGCTGAAAAACATCCCCACAGCATGATGCACCCAACTCCATACTTCACCGTAGGGATGGTGCCAAATTTCGTCCAGACATGACACTTGGCATTCATGCCACAGAGCTCAATCTTGGTTTCATCAGACCAGAAAATCTTGTTTCTCATGGTATTTAGGTGACTTTTGGCAAACTCCAAGCGGACTGTCATGTGCCTTTTACTAAGGAGTGCCTTCCGTCTGGCCACTCTACCATAAAGGCCTGATTGATGGAGTACTGCAGAGATGGTTGTCCTTCTGTAAGGTTCTCCCATCTCCACAGAGAAACTCTGGAAACCATCGTGTTTTTGGTCACCTCCCTGACCAAGGCCCTTCTCCCCCGATTGCTCAGTTTGGTCGGGAGGTCAGCTCTAGGAAGAGTCTTGGTGGTTCCAAAATTATTCCACTTAAGAATGATGGAGGCCACTGTGTTCTTGGGGACCTTAAATAATTCTCCACCAACAATTACTTTGACCTCATGTCTTGGGTTTTGCTCTGACATGCACTGTCAACTGTGGGACCTTATATAGACATGTGTGTGCCTTTCCAAATCATGTCCAATCAATTGAATTTACCACAGGTGGACTCCAATCAAGTTGAAGAAACATCTCAAGGATGTTCAATGGAAACAGGATGCACCTGAGCTCAATTTCGAGTCTCATAGCAAAGGGTCTGAATACTTATGTAAATAAGGTAAATACAACAATTCTAAAAAACCTGTTTTCGCTTCGCTGTTACGGGGTATTGTGATGTCGTTACGGGGTATTGTGATGTCGTTACGGGGTATTGTGATGTCGTTACGGGGTATTGTGATGTCGTTGCGGGGTATTGTGATGTCGTTACGGGGTATTGTGATGTCGTTACGGGGTATTGTGATGTCGTTACGGGGTATTGTGATGTCGTTACGGGGTATTGTGATGTCGTTGCGGGGTATTGTGATGTCGTTACGGGGTATTGTGATGTCGTTACGGGGTATTGTGATGTCGTTACGGGGTATTGTGATGTCGTTACGGGGTATTGTGATGTCGTTACGGGGTATTGTGATGTCGTTACGGGGTATTGTGATGTCGTTACGGGGTATTGTGATGTCGTTACGAGGTATTGTGATGTCGTTACGGGGTATTGTGATGTCGTTACGGGGTATTGTAATGTCGTTATGGGGTATTGTGATGTCGTTATGGGGTATTGTGATGTTGTTATGGGGTATTGTGATGTCGTTACGGGGTATTGTGATGTCGTTATGGGGTATTGTGATGTTGTTACGGGGTATTGTGATGTCGTTACGGGGTATTGTGATGTCGTTACGGGGTATTGTAATGTCGTTATGGGGTATTGTGATGTCGTTATGGGGTATTGTGATGTCGTTGCGGGGTATTGTGATGTCGTTACGGGGTATTGTGATGTCGTTACGGGGTATTGTGATGTCGTTACGGGGTATTGTGATGTCGTTACGGGGTATTGTGATGTCGTTACGGGGTATTGTGATGTCGTTACGGGGTATTGTGATGTCGTTACGGGGTATTGTGATGTCGTTACGGGGTATTGTGATGTCGTTACGGGGTATTGTAATGTCGTTACGGGGTATTGTAATGTCGTTATGGGGTATTGTGATGTCGTTATGGGGTATTGTGATGTTGTTATGGGGTATTGTGATGTCGTTATGGGGTATCGTGTGTAGATTGCTGAGGATATTTATTTATTCCATTTTAGAATAAGGCTGTAATGCTCCACGAAATGTGGAGAAAGTCAAGGGGTCTGAACACTTTCTGAATGCACTGTATATCATTCACACACTAAAATGTATCGTTCCTGTATGGTATCAAAGCCCATGTCTCTAGATAATGTATCGTTCCTGTATGGTATCAGAGCCCATGTCTCTAGATAATGTATCGTTCCTGTATGGTATCAGAGCCCATGTCTCTAGATAACGTATTGTTCCTGTATGGTATCAGAGCCCATGTCTCTAGATAATGTATCGTTCCTGTATGGTATCAGAGCCCATGTCTCTAGATAATGTATCGTTCCTGTATGGTATCAGAGCCCATGTCTCTAGATAACGTATCGTTCCTGTATGGTATCAGAGCCCATGTCTCTAGATAACGTATCGTTCCTGTATGGTATCAGAGCCCATGTCTCTAGATAATGTATCGTTCCTGTATGGTATCAGAGCCCATGTCTCTAGATAATGTATCGTTCCTGTATGGTATCAGAGCCCATGTCTCTAGATAATGTATCGTTCCTGTATGGTATCAAAGCCCATGTCTCTAGATAACGTATCGTTCCTGTATGGTATCAAAGCCCATGTCTCTAGATAATGTATCGTTCCTGTATGGTATCAGAGCCCATGTCTCTAGATAACGTATCGTTCCTGTATGGTATCAGAGCCCATGTCTCTAGATAATGTATCGTTCCTGTATGGTATCAGAGCCCATGTCTCTAGATAACATATCAAATGGTCTAGAAAGGTAAAGATGTAAATGCCTAGTAGTGACCTGTATTTAACCACGGCGTCCCGTGATATCCCAGGGTGTGTTGTCCTATATGGTAACAGCTAACACTACAGTGTGGTGGTACAGTACATCTCCCCATGACAATGCTACCCAGCTGTATGTGAGTCTAGATGGAGCAACATCTCCCCCCACGGCCAAAACACAGCAACCCACTCTGTGTGTCCACCAGGTATGTCCACTAATGCCTTCCCCCTAACCCCATGTACATACATGTGTGTTGTGGTGGAGTGGATGGCAGGTGCACCTATAAATGGGGTCCCCTGCCGTTTCCTGTGTGATGGCAGCCAAGGTGGAGAGTGTGTTTAATGTAGTGTATCAACATGTGTCTCTCTATCCCTTCAGCCCATTGGTTCAAGTGCCAGTGGTGTGGCCCCACTCTTAGAACACCTGCTGTAGGAACACACTTGTGTGTGTGCACATGCATGGACACACAACCCCCCCCCAAACAGCAGGCATGCACCATTTCCCATCTACATTAGGCCTGAGAAAGACCCAACACGTACAAGGAATGTGATGATCTAAACGGCAAGAACAGCTCCTTTAACCTACAGCAGCTTCCCTTTAAAACACTGATACAGAAGGATGTATTGTTCTATAGCTGTCCACCTCTGGGACATGTATCATCTCCTTCAGTCTCTTTCCTCCATAAAGCCACCTGCCATCTTGAGTGAGCAGGGAGCACTGAGGACTGGAGTAGCCCATTAAAAGTAGTGGCCCGCTGTCACACTGAGACCAACCAGCCAGGACACAGTGGGGATCGGTTGGACTTCTCTCGCACGCACACACACACACACACACACGAGGGCCTGGGTCTTGTATGTGCGTATCTGGCAGTAGAGGAAGGAGCAGGCAGGCCTCTTTGATTGGCGTAATTAAAAAAGCCAAAACCCCAAACAAAAGGAGCGTTTTATGGAGCTCCCGCTAACTGGAGAGAGGCTCATTAGCCTAGCAGTGTAATTAGCAAGATGCCGCAGTCCTCGTTAAGGAGAAGTCATAATCGTAAACAAACGCCAGTGAACTCCGAGCCAGGAGCTGTAATGAACTGTCAGTGTTCTCTCACTCTGAATGGAGAGTTAACAAAGACAGAGGGGCAGACACACACTGTCTTAAAAAACACGTACATACACATTCTGGAGTGGATACACACACTGTCTTAATACACACGTACATACACATTCTGGACCCTCTATTTCTGAAACTATCCGCCGCTATTGTCGCAACCCCTATTACCAGCCTGTTCAACCTCTCTTTCATATCGTCTGAGATCCCCAAGGTTTGGAAAGCTGCCGCAGTCATCCCCCTCTTCAAAGGGGGAGACACCCTGGACCCAAACTGTTACAGACCTATATCCATCCTGCCCTGCCTATCTAAGGTCTTCGAAAGCCAAGTCAACAAACAGGTCACTGACCATCTCGAATCCCACCGTACCTTCTCCGCTGTGCAATCTGGTTTCCGAGCCGGTCACGGGTGCACCTCAGCCACGCTCAAGGTACTAAACAATATCATAACCGCCATCGATAAAAGACAGTACTGTGCAGTCGTCTTCATTGACCTTGCCAAGGCTTTCGACTCTGTCAATCACCATATTCTTATTGGCAGACTCAGTAGCCTCGGTTTTTCGGATGACTGCCTTGCCTGGTTCACCAATTACTTTGCAGATAGAGTTCAGTGTGTCAAATCGGAGGGCATGCTGTCCGGTCCTCTGGCAGTCTCTATGGGGGTGCCACAGGGTTCAATCCTCGGGCCGACTCTTTTCTCTGTATATATCAATGATGTTGCTCTTGCTGCGGGCGATTCCCTGATCCACCTCTACGCAGACGACACCATTCTATATACTTCCGGCCCGTCCTTGGACACTGTGCTATCTAACCTCCAAACGAGCTTCAATGCCATACAACACTCCTTCCGTGCCCTCCAACTGCTCTTAAACGCTAGTAAAACCAAATGTATGCTTTTCAACCGTTCGCTGCCTGCACCCGCACGCCTGACCAGCATCACCACCCTGGATGGTTCCGACCTTGAATATGTGGACATCTATAAGTACCTAGGTGTCTGGCTAGACTGTAAACTCTCCTTCCAGACTCATATCAAACATCTCCAATCGAAAATCAAATCAAGAATCGGCTTTCTATTCCGCAACAAAGCCTCCTTCACTCACGCCGCCAAACTTACCCTAGTAAAACTGACTATCCTACCGATCCTCGACTTCGGCGATGTCATCTACAAAATTGCTTCCAACACTCTACTCAGCAAACTGGATGCAGTTTATCACAGTGCAATCCGTTTTATCACTAAAGCACATTATACCCCCCACCACTGCAACTTGTATGCTCTAGTCGGCTGGCCCTCGCTACATATTCGTCGCCAGACCCACTGGCTCCAGGTCATCTACAAGTCCATGCTAGGTAAAGCTCCGCCTTATCTCAGTTCACTGGTCACGATGGCAACACCCATCCGTAGCATGCGCTCCAGCAGGTGTATCTCACTGATCATCCCTAAAGCCAACACCTAATTCGGCCGCCTTTCGTTCCAGTTCTCTGCTGCCTGTGACTGGAACAAATTGCAAAAATCGCTGAAGTTGGAGACTTTAATCTCCCTCACCAACTTCAAACATCTGCTATCTGAGCAGTTAACCGATCGCTGCAGCTGTACATAGTCTATCGGTAAATAGCCCACCCATTTTCACCTACCTCATCCCTATACTGTTTTTATTTATTTACTTTTCTGCTCTTTTGCACACCAATATCTCTACCTGTACATGACCATCTGATCATTTATCACTCCAGTGTTATTAATCTGCAAAATCGTAATTATTCGCCTACCTCCTCATGCCTTTTGCACACAATGTATATAGACTCTTTTTTTCTACTGTGTTATTGACTTGTTAATTGTTTACTCCATGTGTAACTTTGTGTTGTCTGCTCACACTGCTATGCTTTATCTTGGCCAGGTCGGAGTTGCAAATGAGAACTTGTTCTCAACTAGCCTACCTGGTTAAATAAAGGTGAAATAAAAAATAATAAAACATTCTGGATTGTATACACACACTGTCTTAATACACACCTACATACACATTCTGGAGTGGATACACACACACACAGAGAGAGACACACACACAGAAAGAGAGACACACACAGAGAGAGAGAGAGACACAGAGAGAGAGAGAGACACACACATACACACACAGAGAGAGAGACATACACATACACAGAGAGAGACACACACACACACACACACACACGAGGCAGGTTTCCATTGACCCAGGTTCTTCCGTCAAATGCAATGTCACAAAATAAAATCATTGTGACAGGTGCAATGGAAGTGGCAGACGACAACATTGTCATCTGTTCGACGGGGGGATTTTTTGGGTCGAACTTTATTGCGACAAATGATGATGGAAACAGTGTTGTTGGAATAAATGATGGACATCATTACATCCTGCTGAAATCACGACATCCGGCTGACCTCGTTACATCCGGCTGACCTCGTTACATCCGGCTGACCTCGTTACATCCGGCTGACCTCGTTACATCCGGCTGACCTTGTTACATCCGGCTGATCTCGTTACATCCGGCTGACCTAGTTACATCCAGCTGACTTGTATGTAAACTTTCTAAATGTAAAATACATTTAAAAAAAGATTCCTGACAGATTCCACATAATGTCTCTTACCCTTTAACTCACTCGGAGGGCCACATGTATTCTAGACGGCCCTTCGCCATCTCTGTATTCTAGACGGCCCTTCGCCATCTCTGTATTCTAGGCGGCCTTTCGCCATCTCTGTATTCTAGACGGCCCTTCGCCATCTCTGTATTCTAGACGGCCCTTCGCCATCTCTGTATTCTAGACGGCCCTTCGCCATCTCTGTATTCTAGACGGCCCTTCGCCATCTCTGTATTCTAGACGGCCCTTCGCCATCTCTGTATTCTAGACGGCCCTTCGCCATCTCTGTATTCTAGACGGCCCTTCGCCATCTCTGTATTCTAGACGGCCCTTCGCCATCTCTGTATTCTAGACGGCCCTTCGCCATCTCTGTATTCTAGACGGCCCTTCGCCATCTCTGTATTCTAGACGGCCCTTCGCCATCTCTGTATTCTAGACGGCCCTTCGCCATCTCTGTATTCTAGACGGCACTTCGCCATCTCTGTATTCTAGACGGCACTTCGCCATCTCTGTATTCTAGACGGCACTTCGCCATCTCTGTATTCTAGACGACACTTCGCCATCTCTGTATTCTAGACGACACTTCGCCATCTCTGTATTCTAGACGGCACTTCACCATCTCTGTATTCTAGATGACACTTCGCCATCTCTGTATTCTAGACGGCCCTTCGCCATCTCTGTATTCTAGACGGCCCTTCGCCATCTCTGTATTCTAGACGACACTTCGCCATCTCTGTATTCTAGACGACACTTCGCCATCTCTGTATTCTAGACGACACTTCGCCATCTCTGTATTCTAGACGACACTTCGCCATCTCTGTATTCTAGACGACACTTCGCCATCTCTGTATTCTAGACGACACTTCATCTCTGTATTCTAGACGACACTTCACCATCTCTGTATTCTAGACGACACTTCGCCATCTCTGTATTCTAGATGACACTTCACCATCTCTGTATTCTAGACGACACTTCGCCATCTCTGTATTCTAGATGACACTTCACCATCTCTGTATTCTAGACGACACTTCACCATCTCTCTATTCTAGATGACACTTCACCATCTCTGTATTCTAGACGACACTTCGCCATCTCTGTATTCTAGATGACACTTCACCATCTCTGTATTCTAGACGACACTTCACCATCTCTGTATTCTAGATGACACTTCACCATCTCTGGACTAATTGACTAAAACAGGTACACGCACACATATACGCAGTCACACACACACACACACAAACAGTAGCATCCACACATTAACACAGCCATAGCCTATAGCCTAAACATTCCGGTAGACACTGAAGAAGAAGAATCAACAGTGTAGGTATTTATGGTAACGGTCAATGTGTCGGCATACGGCCGGCCGTATGAGAAGACTCATTCTTTATACACTACTGTAGAGTATTCACAGAGACTAGCTTTGAGATGCAACATCCACTGTTACATATCTGATCTGGGGAACACATTGCTGTGAGAAGTGATCGATCTCATGATTGATCTCATCTTTAATATGGGAGGTGCTAGGTGAGCATGAGCATTAAGTGGTATCCATGGAGATGATAGGCCCACTTCCTGTGCTGAAGGAAATGGGTATCGGGGTGTGTGTGTGTGTCTATATTCTATAACCACCAATTAACTGCTTCTACGGGGTCAGGGAGAATCAAATGCTGTTTCAGAGACAATTATGATTCTGTGAGATAGGTGGGTGGGTGGGTGGCTGCCAAGTATCACTGTGTGTGTGTGTGTGTGTGTGTGTGTGTGTGTGTGTGTGTGTGTGTGTGTGTGTGTGTGTGTGTGTGTGTGTGTTAGTGTGTAAGAGAACATTTGTGAGCGAGAGAGAACGAGAGAGAGCGAGAATGAGAGAGAGCGAGAATGAGAGAGAACGAGAGAGAGAGAGAATGAGAGAGAACGAGAGAGAGAGAATGAGAGAGAACGAGAGAGAACGAGAGAGAGAGAATGAGAGAGAGAACGAGAGAGAGAGAACGAGAGAGAGAGAGAATGAGAGAGAGAACGAGAGAGAGAGAATGAGAGAGAGAACGAGAGAGAGAACGAGAGAGGTGGCTGTGGAAACCTCACAAAGTCCAAAGGAAACTATTACCTGGTCGTATACTAACTGATGAATTCACTGTAAGTCTCTCTGTATAAGAACGTCTGCTAAATGACTCAAATGGAAATGTACACCATAACATAAATTAAGAAGAATGTTGATCTTGTGAACAGGTTGTGAATAGGTTGTGAATAGGTTGTGAATAGGTTGTGAACAGGAAACAAAGTATGAGCAGAAGTAAGTAAGCATACATGTCTGTATAAATATGTCCACACAGACAGTTGTATGATTTCCATGTTTACCATATCATATTATGTACCCACTTGTGAATATGCGTGTCCTGCGAGTGTGTGTATGTCCGTCCTGCGAGTGTGTGTGTCTGTCCTGCGAGTGTGTGTGTGTCCGTCCTGCGAATGTGTGTGTGTCCGTCCTGCGAATGTGTGTGTGTCCGTCCTGCGAATGTGTGTGTGTGTCCTGCGAGTGTGTGTGTCTGTCCTGCGAGTGTGTGTGTGTCCGTCCTGCGAATGTGTGTGTGTCCGTCCTGCGAATGTGTGTCCGTCCGTCCTGCGAGTGTGTGTGTGTCCTGCGAGTGTGTGTGTGTGTCCTGCGAGTATGTGTTCCCAGCCCCCCTCACCTGCAGCAGGGGCCTCTGCACCGCCAGGACCTTCATAGTATCAGCACTAGCCAGGACTTTCAGTGGGTCTGCTGTCTTGCTGACGGCCCGGATCTCCTTGTTGATCTCTGTTCTGACCTGGTGCAGGAACAGGTCGTTGATGTAGTAGGTCAGGAAGGTCCGGAGCTGGCACTGCTTGGCCTGCCCCGGTGAACCCATGTTCTGCTCTGTCTCATTGATGAACCTTGGGGGGGACAATGTTGAGGGAACGTTAGAGAGAGTGGAGAGGAACGTTGCGGCAACATTAGCCTGGATAAACCTATGGGGAGAAACAGAGACTGGACAGGAATGTTAGTGCAACGTTAGAGAACCTTGAGCCATCGTTAGAGAAACTGTACAGGAAGGCTACAGCAATGTTAGCCTGGACAGGGAGATACCTCGTCAGTTGTACGACTGAATGCCTTCAACTGAAATGTGTCTTCCGCATTTAACCCCTCTAGGAACGTAAGAAGTAGTTCCACTAGCTTGCTGTACACAGATGCTGAGACCCATGATAAGGAGGTGATAATGTATTCCCATTAAATAAACAGAGAGGAATTGCGTTACTGAAATGAGTGGTAGTATTGGGAACTCATTTGGAGAGAATAATTGGAGCGCAGACTGTATTCATACTTTTAGAAAAGTTAAGAGTTAAAGGGCGATAACGTGCCAGGATGTTTCCAGGACAACTTGGACAAACTGCTCAGGATAAGTCCTTGAAAACACTGGCGTCCTCCGATCTACATGGGTGAGTGTTTAACTAGCTGTCGAGTTGGTCAGATAGGTTCACACAGCAATGTAAGGGCTGGGGAGCACCATACACACCTCATCTGTCAAGGAATCATTGTTAATCACTAGGCCTGTCTCACACACACACACACACACACACCTCCACGCAAGAGCGAGTGTGTCCTCAACAGCTTAACACACACAAATACACAAATAAATCAAATCCTTCACGTCAGGGTGAAGGGGGACAGATCTACTCAGAGTTGGAACTATGGAGCAATGGAAGGAAGGAGAAAGTGAGGTAGGGAAGAAAGCGGGAGGGGAAAAAGAAATAACGAACGAACGAACGAACGAAATAACGAAAGAAAGGAAGGAAGGAAGGAAGGAAGGAAGGAAGGAAGGAAGGAAGGAAGGAAGGAAGGAGAAAGTGAGGTAGGGAAGAAAGCAGGAAAGATAGAGAGGCTAAACAGAAGAAGGGAGGGAATGAAGAAAGAAAGGAAATGAATGAATGAACAAGAAGGAAGGGAGATGGAAGGAAGGATGGAAGGACGGAGCCAGGGTAGACTCCTATGATGTCTGGACTCTAGGTGTCTATCGTGGGGGACAGCAGGGCTAGAGAGGGCTCTGTAGACAGCTCTAGGTGTCTATAGTGGGGGACAGCAGGGCTAGAGAGGGCTCTGTAGAAGGCTCTAGGTGTCTAGAGTGGGGGACAACAGGGCTAGAGAGGGCTCTGTAGAAGGCTTTAGGTGTCTAGAGTGGGGGACAGCAGGGCTAGAGAAGGCTCTGCAGAAGGCTCTAGGTGTCTAGAGTGGGGGACAGCAGGGCTAGAGAAGGCTCTGCAGAAGGCTCTAGGTGTCTAGAGTGGGGGACAGCAAGGGGGGGGGGGGGGGTGGTGAGAGAGAGAGAGTGAGAGAGTTGAACTGTGAGAGAGGTGAACTGTAAGAGAAAAGGAGAGGTCTCCTAAAAATTCTATAGTAGACTAATTTAAGTTGAGCCTACAATGACTACCAGGCATCCAGCCCATCTTAAAATACACAGAACATCACTAAATACCCCTCAATAACTCTAAATATAATTAGTGCTGACAACGTTTAATAAATGTGCATTTTTTGTTGTTGTTATTGATCGAGAACCCAAGTTGCAGCGTCAACGTTCCATGAAGACCAAGAAGATACATCATGTCCTGTTACGATTGTCATTGTCTCAATATGCACAGCAACTTGATGGATCTGGATTGGTGTGTGTGCGCACAGATGGATTTTAGTTGGTGAGAGCGATAACGTTTGAATAATGTTGGGGAGAGGACGGATGGATGCAGTCGAAGCCGCTCTCTGTCCAAATAACCATCTGGAGCTGAGCCTCAGGACTTGGCCCTGTGTCACCATGCAGTCAACTGAGGTAACTCAACTGCTTGTCCAGACGCTTAGCTAACGTGCAGGTGCTAACCCAGACATTGACCTAACAACCAGGTAACATATTTATCAAATTGGCTGATAACATTCAAAGGAATGTTGATGATGGCATTAAGTCCATTCAATTAATACTACAGTCTGGTGCCAACTTTGTGGCATTCTACCTACTTTACACACATACACGTATGCCCACGCACACACTCTGTAGCCAAGCAGGCTGTTGCCAGGCAACAAACATATTTACATAAGTCTAATGACCCATTGTATCTTCAAAAGTTGTAAGCCACCTCCACAGTAGGGCTGCATGATATTCCACATGCCTGGATCACAATGTTGTTTTCATGTAGTCTTTTTGGTCTCGCCTCCTTTGCTCCCTTCTGTGCTGTGTGCACCTTCCCATTCTCTCACACACACACACACACACACAAAGCCCCTCCCCCTGCCACTCACAACAACAAAGATGAGATTCCTTCTTCCTCTCTGAGAAGCGGTTTCAACTTGATTTTATGCATCTGAGGTCACCGAAACACGATTTTTTGCATCTGAGGCCACCGAAACACAGAGAATTTTATTGTCAGAGAAGAGAAGTTCCCTTCTCTACCAATACCCTTTTTATGTCTCAACTCCTCAAACTGCACACAGAGCAGACACTACTGAAACCGGAGTAGCAACGAACATTGGTTCTGGAAAATGAAAACTCAGTTTGTCGTGCGCGGGGTTGCTGTACCACGTACCGCTAGCAGTGTTTTAACCAAAGACTTTTATACTAGCTGTCATGTCTGTGTTTTATAAATGTGCAATAAAACAGCAATATATAAGGAATTGTCAACTCACTGTCATTCTGAGAAATACTGAACACACTTGATTTCAACATCTGAACAGAGTGGACAGAATAGCACGCTGTTCAGACAGATGGAGACAGACAGAAGGGTGTGTTCATAACAATTCAACTGTCAACCCTGTTAGCTAGAAAATAGAGCCAAGTTGGCTAAACTTGAAATATAAAGATTAGCTGGCTACTCAATAGCACATGGGCTGGAGAGATTGTTGATGAGACCTGTGCTAATTTTCTATAGCCTAATGCCTGCTACAATAAGTTAGTCATGATTAGTGAATGTGGATTGTGTATGGTTCTGGTTAAATTTGTAACAAAAGGTACATTTTCATTGAAAGCCAAATCAGTGACGATAGCAAAAAAAAAAGCAGATCAAACTATTTTGATAAAATAATAAAATACTGAATGGGTATTATGGTTGTGGAAGGATTATATTTAGCCTGGGTATCATTGCACAAACCCCAAATCCATTTGATTTTTGCTGAGTCTTTGAAAACCTTTAATTGTACAACAAAGTTTATTTAGATTTGTTTAAAAAAAGAATGTAATCACAATATATGTTGTGAATTGCCCATAAATTAGAAAAAACTATAGCAGCAGCAGAGTAAAATAGCTACAGTAACTGTCAGAAGGTGGAAGCCACCTCCACAGTAGCAGTAGGGTACAGGAGCTACAGTAACTGTCAGAAGGTGGAAGCCACCCCCACAGTAGCAGTAGGGTACAGGAGCTACAGTAACTGTCAGAAGGTGGAAGCCACCTCCACAGTAGCAGTAGGGTACAGGAGCTACAGTAACTGTCAGAAGGTGGAAGCCACCTCCACAGTAGCAGTAGGGTACAGGAGCTACAGTAACTGTCAGAAGGTGGAAGCCACCTCCACAGTAGCAGTAGGGTACAGGAGCTACAGTAACTGTCAGAAGGTGGAAGCCACCTCCACAGTAGCAGTAGGGTACAGGAGCTACAGTAACTGTCAGAAGGTGGAAGCCACCTCCACAGTAGCAGTAGGGTACAGGAGCTACAGTAACTGTCAGAAGGTGGAAGCCACCTCCACAGTAGCAGTAGGGTACAGGAGCTACAGTAACTGTCAGAAGGTGGAAGCCACCTCCACAGTAGCAGTAGGGTACAGGAGCTACAGTAACTGTCAGAAGGTGGAAGCCACATCCACAGTAGCAGTAGGGTACAGGAGCTACAGTAACTGTCAGAAGGTGGAAGCCACCTCCACAGTAGCAGTAGGGTACAGGAGCTACAGTAACTGTCAGAAGGTGGAAGCCACCTCCACAGTAGCAGTAGGGTACAGGAGCTACAGTAACTGTCAGAAGGTGGAAGCCACCTCCACAGTAGCAGTAGGGTACAGGAGCTACAGTAACTCTCAGCTAATAATTTGACAACACATAATGGTGTACCTCAGTTCTTCTGACAATGCCAAGTTGCCCACATCATCATAATAATACTACTGTAAGCCAGTGTCTTGGCTACTTCTGGAGCTGTGACTGGCCCAGGTCATTTAAATCTCTATTCTGTCTACAACTAAATCACGACTAAAATGAACTCCTTTAAACCTAGAAACCTTCCTATTCAACGGATAAGAATTCAATAATGAGGTCTGTTTGAGATAATATGTTTACTATGGTGGAATCCAAAATGACATTTGTTGAAAAAGGTTGTTTGGGTAATGACAGTGAGTAGGTCCTAAATGCCACCCTATTCCTTATAGACCCTGGTCAACAGCAGTGCACAATGAAGGGAATCGGGTGTCATTTGGGACACAAACAGAGAGAGCAGAACACCCAGGGAAGATGATGTCACAGGGCACAGCATGAGTCTCATCACCACGGAAACACCACGGCAACACTGTGGTGATGGTGGTGGGACGCCGCTGCTCCGGTCTGGGAAATACAAATTAATAACCGTGCAAATCTGATTAGCAGTCTTCATCCTCTGCACACACACATTCAGACTCACCCCCCTAACACACACACACACACACACACACACACACTGTCCTGAGGTCGTCTCGGCCCTGTCCAGACTCCACAGACATCCCCCTTCACACACACCGAGGCAGCCAGCAGGCATTGCTCACTCTTAATAAGGAGATTAGGTCCCATAATTCGAGAGCTGTTCCATGGTCTTGCTAGTCCAGCAGCAGAAATAGAATGACTAGTGGGATGGACAGTCAGTCAGTGGTTTAATGGCTCATCAACAGGAAGTCTTCATTAGTCCACGTGCTAATGAGACTGACACCCAAACCACGAACACACACACACACACACACACAGATCTGGCTCCATCACTGATCAGTCCACACACCCACTAGTGAAGAGACAGACTCAGAGAGCAGCAGCTCTTCCTCCCCCTAGGGCAGGGCTCTTCTGGATCCAACGGCTCTTCTAGTCGCACTAAAACCCCAGTTTATTAGCAGAGACTGCCGTTGATTGTGCTAGACAGCATCTAATTGACTATCTTTAGGAAACAGATGTCGGAGCCCGAGGCTTAGTGCTGGATAATGGTCTGAACAGTACCCTCCCTGTGTATGTTGATATAAAAATAACATTCAGAACTCACTTACACCAATAATGTGCCCTCTAAATCTAATATAACTCCCATCTTGTTAATCTACTGTATTGAAACTATAACGATAATGCTTGTTTTCAGAGGTAGAAGGACGATGATCTGAGGTGTGTTTTATGTGTCCTCCCAAATGATTAAGGTTAGGACTTGGAGAGGCTCAGCTGATCCTCGATCTGTGCCTAAGGGAAACTTCTATTTGGAGTGGGATGCTGGAGAGAGAGCGTGCCAAAAAAGATTATAAACTATTTAAAATCTCCCAGAATTCCCCCTGGGCCCCGGCCTATCAGCCGTGGCCAATTCCCATTACTCTGGCCACCAAGGAGGCCATACCTTGCTGAGACCGGACACACACTGTTGGAGATGAGTGTGTGTGCCTAAGTCTGTGCACAAGTGTGTGTGTGGTGTGTGTGTCAATACTTCCAATCACCCAATAAAACACATAACTCCAGGCTTGACAGTGCTTAGCCAACTGATGACATTATGTGACATCAGCACAGTCAGCACTGCAGTACACATTCACCTCAATGACCCTGGACAAGGAATCTAGTCCTCCAGTCAACTCTCTCTCCAGTAACAGAACTCAGGGACGAGTAGGGTTGAAAAATGATGGTGACTTCCACAAAATGATATGGTTTTCCAGAAGTCCTGGTTGGAGGACACCGGATTTCCTGCTTATTCCCCCCATGATTCTGGAGATCTTCCAACCAGGATTCCTGAAAAACCTGGTAATTTTGGAGAAGTCACTGGAATTTTGCAACCCCATGGACGAGGTTGCTGTACAATATGCCCAAGGCACCAGTAGAGCCTCATATCGCCACTAGATGGCAATATGACAGCTTCCTCCACCAATCCCTCACAACACCAGTGTCTGACTGGAATCTCCTGATAGAAATGGCATTGAGAGAGCATTAAGATTCTATTCGGTAGGTTACCGTATAAAGCCTGCTCGCTGTGTGTTGTGTTTATCGTTTTCTCCCGCTCAGACAAAGAGAGGCAGAGTGAAATGCATATGGTCGTCCCACACACACACCCACCTCTCTCCCAGACTCCCCGCTGTCTGCGGCCCTCTCTCACCCCGACACAATTATTACACCAGTTAACGGCAATCACGTGTGTGTATGTGTGTGTGTGTGTGATGCCATATTGGCAGGTTAACAGGGAGGAGGAGGAACGTGAGGAAGGAAGAGCTACAGTAGCCAACTAACCCTGTCTCTATGGGAGTTCTACTGTCCTCATTCTAACCCTGTCTTTCTCCTAAGAGGGCTATGGGAGTTCTATATACTAGTTCTAACCCTGTCTTTCTCCTAAGAGGGCTATGGGAGTTCTACTGTCCTCATTCTAAACCTGTCTTTCACCTAAGAGGGCTATGGGAGTTCTACTGTCCTCATTCTAACCCTGTCTTTTTCCTAAGAGGGCTATGGGAGTTATATATACTCATTCTAACCCTGTCTTTCTCCTAAGAGGGCTATGGGAGTTCTACTGTCCTCATTCTAACCCTGTCTTTCACCTAAGAGGGCTATGGGAGTTCTACTGTCCTCATTCTAACCCTGTCTTTCTCCTAAGAGGGCTATGGGAGTTCTACTGTCCTCATTCTAACCCTGTCTTTCACCTAAGAGGGCTATGGGAGTTCTACTTTTCTCATTCTAACCCTGTCTTTCTCCTAAGAGGGCTACGGGAGTTCTACTGTCCTCATTCTAACCCTGTCTTTCACCTAAGAGGGCTATGGGAGTTATACTGTCCTCATTCTAACCCTGTATTTCACCTAAGAGGGCTATGGGAGTTCTACTGTCCTCATTCTAACCATGTCTTTCTCCTAAGAGGGCTATGGGAGTTCTACTGTCCTCATTCTAACCCTGTCTTTCACCTAAGAGGGCTATGGGAGTTATATATACTCATTCTAACCCTGTCTTTCTCCTAAGAGGGCTATGGGAGTTATACTGTCCTCATTCTAACCCTGTCTTTTTCCTAAGAGGGCTATGGGAGTTATATATACTCATTCTAACCCTGTCGTTCTCCTAAGAGGGCTATGGGAGTTATATATACTCATTCTAACCCTGTCTTTCTCCTAAGAGGGCTATGGGAGTTCTACTGTCCTCATTCTAACCCTGTCTTTTTCCTAAGAGGGCTATGGGAGTTATATATACTCATTCTAACGGTCTTTCTCCTAAGAGGGCTATGGGAGTTCTACTGTCCTCATTCTAACCCAGAGGAAATTGTCTTCCTATATGCACCTTAGTGAGTTACTGTCCCCATTGTGTAGGTTATAATGGTGCTACTGTTGGAATGATGTCACTTTAAATCTGATCACCACGACAGGCTAAACATGATCTGTATGTTACAGTAAGGTATTGTTTCCAACAGGTGGCGTCACTCCTACGTCATACCGGTCCCTCGTCTGACGAAGGACAATACCTTGTTTGTGTGAATCTCAGTGTCTGTACTAAACCTGTCTGAGAGTTTGTAGGAGTGTGTGTGAGCGTGTGTCCATGCCTCTCTCTCTGTGTGTGTGTCCGTGTGTGTATCCGTATGTGTGCATATGTGTGTGTTTGAGCCCAGTCCTGTCTGTGGGTGTGTAGACCAATTAAAGCAGGTGAGATTGATCACCTCAAGCTCTCCCCACCGTCTGGGCTTCCTGCAGTCAACAGGAAATGAGATGGCCTCGTTTAGCTGACTCCATGACAAATCACCCGCACAGAAGCCATGCAGGTCCTGTGGCCTCCTCTCTCTTCTTTCTTCTCCTCTCGTCTTTTCTACTGCTCTTTGTTTCTCCAACCTCTCTTCCCCCATTCCTCATTTCTTTTGTCCCCTTTATGTCTCCAAGTTCTCACGTTTCTCCTACTCTTTCTGTCTCCAACCTCTCTTCTTCCTCTGTGTCCCATGCCTATTTCTCCTCCCCTTTATCTGCTCTCCTCTCTCTTGTTTTCTCCCATCTCTCTTCCTCCAGTGTGGAGAAAATACAATGTATGTGGGTGTTCATTTAACTGCAGGAGCACCAAGAATAAAATAACTGTGCTAATGACCATGACAATAAGGGTAGTTACAGGCTGTAGTGGGTATGACCCATGCTAATGTCCATGACAATAAGGGTAGTTACAGGCTGTAGTGGCTATGACCCATGCTAATGTCCATGACAATAAGGGTAGTTACAGGCCGTAGTGGGTATGACCCATGTTAATGTCCATGACAATAAGGGTAGTTACAGGCCGTAGTGGATATGACCCATGCTAATGTCCATGACAATAAGGGTAGTTACAGGCCGTAGTGGATATGACCCATGTTAATGTCCATGACAATAAGGGTAGTTACAGGCCGTAGTGGATATGACCCATGTTATTGTCATGGACATTAAGGGTAGTTACAGGCCGTAGTGGATATGACCCATGCTAATGTCCATGACAATAAGGGTAGTTACAGGCCGTAGTGGATTTGACCCATGTTAATGTCCATGACAATAAGGGTAGTTACAGGCTGTAGTGGGTATGACCCATGCTAATGTCCATGACAATAAGGGTAGTTACAGGCTGTAGTGGCTATGACCCATGCTAATGTCCATGACAATAAGGGTAGTTACAGGCCGTAGTGGGTATGACCCACGCTAATGTCCATGACAATAAGGGTAGTTACAGGCCGTAGTGGGTATGACCCATGCTAATGTCCATGACAATAAGGGTAGTTACAGGCCGTAGTGGATATGACCCATGCTAATGTCCATGACAATAAGGGTAGTTACAGGCCGTAGTGGATATGACCCATGTTAATGTCCATGACAATAAGGGTAGTTACAGGCCGTAGTGGGTATGACCGATGACAATAAGGGTAGTTACAGGCCGTAGTGGGTATGACCCATGACAATAAGGGTAGTTACAGGCTGTAGTGGATATGACCCATGCTAATGTCCATGACAATAAGGGTAGTTACAGGCCGTAATGGGTATGACCCATGCTAATGTCCATTACAATAAGGGTAGTTACAGGCTATAGCGGATATGACCCATGCTAATGTCCATGACAATAAGGGTAGTTACAGGCCATAGTGGGTATGACCCATGACAATAAGGGTAGTTACAGGCTGTAGTGGATATGACCCATGCTAATGTCCATGACAATAAGGGTAGTTACAGGCCGTAGTGGGTATGACCCATGCTAATGTCCATGACAATAAGGGTAGTTACAGGCTGTATTGGATATTACCCATGCTAATGTCCATGACAATAAGGGTAGTTACAGGCCGTAGTGGGTATGACCCATGCTAATGTCCATGACAATAAGGGTAGTTACAGGCTGTAGTGGATATTACCCATGTTAATGTCCATGACAATAAGGGTAGTTACAGGCTATAGTGGATATGACCCATGCTAATGTCCATGACAATAAGGGTAGTTACAGGCTATAGTGGATATGACCCATGCTAATGTCCATGACAATAAGGGTAGTTACAGGCCGTAGTGGATATGACCCATGCTAATGTCCATGACAATACGGGTAGTTACAGGCTATAGCGGATATGACCCATGCCAATAAGGGTAGTTACAGGCTGTAGTGGATATGACCCATGCTAATGTCCATGACAATAAGGGTAGTTACAGGCTGTAGTGGATATGACCCATGCTAATGTCCATGACAATAAGGGTAGTTACAGGCTGTAGTGGATATGACCCATGACAATAAGGGTAGTTACAGGCCGTAGTGGATATGACCCATGCTAATGTCCATTACAACAAGGGTAGTTACAGGTCGTAGTGGATATGACCCATGACAATAAGGGTAGTTACAGACCGTAGTGGATATGACCCATGGCAATAAGGGTAGTTACAGGCCGTAGTGGATATTACCCATGCTAATTTTCATGACAATAAGGGTAGTTACAGGCTGTATTGGATATTACCCATGTTAATGTCCATGACAATAAGGGTAGTTACAGGCCGTAGTGGCTATGCAACAACACACTTCCCCTCGAACAATAGAACATATTGGCAGGTGCACACACACACCACACACACACACACACAAACTGCACAAGCTAGCTTACACACACACCAATGCCCTGGCCCGCACAATGCATCTCTTTGCCAAGGCCCAGTGGTTTTCCTCTGAATAGTGTTGTCTGAGAGGAGGCAGGCAGCTCGTAGAAAACCAGGGAGATTGACCCATTAGGCCTTGAGAGCAGAGGGAGGACGGCCTCTATAATGAGAGTGAATGGGGGTAAATCGCTGCTTTGTGCATACTGTATAATAACATATAATGGAGGTCTATGGAGGGGAAAGCAGGTGATTGGGCTGTTCTGCACTGTTGGTTGTTCAATGGGGGGCTATAGAGAGAGATGTGGGTGATTGACATTGGGACAGTTGGGGCAATTCAAGCTCTTCAGAAAGGTCCCAATCATGTCCTTCAGGCTTAAAACGGCTGAACTAAACGGCTGAAGCCATTTCCCCTTTACACTCCTAATAAGAGCGAGCAAATGCCTCACTTACAGGTACCGAACCCAACGTCCCACAATACACATCCCATCCACCTCCTTCGTACAGTAGCTGACGACCCAATCAGTCCCCATGAGTTAGGCAAAGGCAGGTGTGGTCCAGGCTGTTGCACTATACAGTATCTCTCTGCTCCTGAATGCTTTATAGTTTGGACATTTTTCCAATTACAAGACTGGGATTTACAGGAAGCAATAAACAGGCTATTTCCTGCAGGTGCTGTTTGAGGAAGCGGAAAAGAGGAAACAGTTGGATAACAACAGAGGGGCTTAAGTAAAACAGCAACACCACAGGGTGTTTATACAAGGGCATGTTCTAACGTACTGGCGACCTTTCACCTTGAAGCTTATCTCACTTAAAGACCATATGAATACATACAACACATACATTTTTCTTTTAGGCGTTTTTTTGGCTGGAGAACCATGTAAAAAGAGATTGAAACTCAATTCAAGGTGACATTACGTGTGAAAACAGGGCTGAGAATTATTTCACCTTTAGACCCTTCTCCCACGACAAGATAGTCAGATAAGCTTCTGACTGTCTGAGAAAAGCCTTCTATCTCAGCATAGAAATCCAAGTCCTCTCAAACTTGAAGCTCAATGTCAAATGAACACAGTGGGTGATTTATTAAGTAGAAGGTGGCTCCAACAGGGTCAAACTGAAGCCAAACTTACAGGAGCACACCAAGGATGAGGGGTGAAGTTAGATGGAGCGAGGAGGGTAAAGCACCAGACCCTGGGATACAAATCAATGAGGCTGGATTGCTAGAGTTATGTACCAACACAGATCCATCTGGATCACCTAGAGGGGGGTTTATACCGCCCCAAAAAGATAACAGACTTTCTTGGAACTAGGAACACGAGTGTGTGTACACACACACACACAGGGTCTGAGCTGCACTTTCACTTTCCTCCAAGAAAACACTTAACCCTCGACTAAGCTCAGACAAAAGCCTTGGGGCCTTAAAATTGACAGTCAATTTGCCCTCTGGTAATGACAGAGCTGCTGCTTTGAAATATGCACTGAGTATACACAACTACATTTTCATGACAGACTGACCAGGTGAAAGATATGATCCCTTTTCCTTATCCCCTTTTCTCCCCAATTTCGTGGTATCAGTCTAGTTAAGGTCTTGTCTCATCGCTGCAACCCCCGTACGGACTCGGGAGAGAGCCATGCGTCCTCCGAAACACAACCCAACCAAGCCGAACTGCTTCTTGACACAATGCACACTTAACCCGGAAGCCAGCCGCACCAATGTGTAGGAGGAAACACCGTACACCTGGCGACCGTGTCAGCGTGCACTGCACCCGGCCCGCCACAGGAGTCACTAGTGCGTGATGTAGCGACTCCTGTGGCGTGCCGGGCGCAGTGCGTGCTAAACCGGTGTTTCCTCCGACACATTGGTGCGGCTGGCTTCCGGGTTGGATGCGTGCTGTGTTAAGAAGCAGTGCGGTTGGGTTGTGTTTCAGAGGACGCAAGGCTTTCGACCTTCGTCTCTCCCAAGCATTTTGAGACACCCGCAATAACATCTGCTAAATATGTGCTCGTGACCAATAAAATGTGATGTGATTTGAATAAATAAATTTGATTTGATGCATTAAGGTCAAAGACTGTCCCCAAAACGACACCCTCTTCTTCCCTGTATATTGCTCTGGACAAAATGTGTAGACTGGATGCACTCGAGCTCGCTCCCCCCTCCCTCCCACCCTCCCTCCCTCCCTCCCCCAGCATTGCATTTGGACCTTTATTTCACTGCAGGGCCTCCCCATCCTCCGGACCAGGTAGTCACCGCCTGATTGAAGGTGAAAAGAGAAACTGCCATAACGAAGACTAGCGGGGAAGGAGGGAGGAGGGAAAGAGGGGAGGGGGGTGAAAAAGAAGAGAGAGGAACAGAAAATAGGAGGATGATTGAACATTTGTTAACCTCCTGAGGAGTATGAAAAGTAACCTATTATGCCACCCCGTCCCCACAGACCCCCGTGTCCCCCCCAACGTTCCTTTTCTCCATAGTGACGCCTTGCTGAAATGGATCAATCAAATAAAATGACATGGCTCTGTATATGGGGGCAGTCGTGTCGACGATGCAATTCCAGCAGCGGGAGTCACCCCTGTGCTTTGGCTGTCATATCCACAGCAAGGATATTACCTACACATCCCAATACAGAGCACAGGTTGGAATGGCTTCCCTTCAGAAGGCAGAGGCTCACTCACACACAGCCATTACCATATCATACGGGCTACTGTGTGCAGTACTGTCTGATATGAATATGATGTGGGGGTTCAATTATTTATAGATCTCTTCATATCACGTACAGAGCTGTCTGTCTGTCTGTCTGTCTGTCTGTCTGACGCTGTGCGTTTGTGTTGCAGCTAACTGAAGATGCCCTGAGGGGGAAAGAACAGACA
The DNA here is from genome assembly GCF_045791955.1 of Oncorhynchus clarkii lewisi. Taxonomy (NCBI): domain Eukaryota; kingdom Metazoa; phylum Chordata; class Actinopteri; order Salmoniformes; family Salmonidae; genus Oncorhynchus; species Oncorhynchus clarkii. The sequence goes on from NC_092179.1 coordinate 25,952,851, forward strand.
ACCTTGACCTCTGACCTTTTGCTTGTGTTCTTCTGCTGAGAAGTGACAGTGTGTGTGTGTGTGTGTTCTTTTTGCGCAGTGTGTGAGCGCACACACAAGTGTGGTTGTGCCTGCACTGTTTAGGAGGTTAGTTGGGGTCAGCTGACTGGACATGCCTGCTGTCATTAAGCCCTCTGATTTCTGAGTGAGCGGAGGAGAAGGGCGATGGGGGAGGAAAAGAAAGGACAGAGGAAAGGAGAGGAGAGAAGGACACCCTCACCTGAGGGGAGGATGGGGGTAAATGAGGGAAAGAGAGAGGGCAGTCGAGCGTTAAGAAAGAGATGAGGGTAAACCAGGGCAGATCCTTCCATAGAGGTTACAGTGTGTTTAGGTCATTGGCAGGCAGAGTCATAGTAACCTTAAGAGGACACTGGGACAACACTGCAGCAACCTCCACGTAACCATAGCAACAGATCTATGCTGCTTGGGTGGCCTGTCTGTGAGGGTGTCGTTGGGTGAGGGTGAGGGTGCTGTTGGGTGAGGGTGAGGGCGCCGTTGGGTGAGGGCGCCGTTGGGTGAGGGTGCCGTTGGGTGAGGGTGTCGTTGGGTGAGGGTGCCGTTGGGTGAGGGTGCCGTTGGGTGAGGGCGCCGTTGGGTGAGGGTGCCGTTGGGTGAGGGTGTCGTTGGGTGAGGGTGCCGTTGGGTGAGGGTGTCGTTGGGTGAGGGTGCCGTTGGGTGAGGACGCCGTTGGGTGAGGGCGCCGTTGGGTGAGGGTGCCGCTAGGTGAAGGTGTCGTTGGTTGAGGGTGTCGTTGGGTGAGGGTGTCGTTGGGTGAGGGTGTCACTGGGTGAGGGTGTCGTTGGGTGAGGGTGAGGGTGCTGTTGGGTGAGGGTGAGGACGCCGTTGGGTGAGGGCGCCGTTGGGTGAGGGTGCCGTTGGGTGAGGGTGTCGTTGGGTGAGGGTGCCGTTGGGTGAGGGTGCCGTTGGGTGAGGGCGCCGTTGGGTGAGGGTGCCGTTGGGTGAGGGTGTCGTTGGGTGAGGGTGCCGTTGGGTGAGGGTGTCGTTGGGTGAGGGTGCCGTTGGGTGAGGACGCCGTTGGGTGAGGGCGCCGTTGGGTGAGGGTGCCGCTAGGTGAAGGTGTCGTTGGTTGAGGGTGTCGTTGGGTGAGGGTGTCGTTGGGTGAGGGTGTCACTGGGTGAGGGTGTCGTTGGGTGAGGGTGAGGGTGCTGTTGGGTGAGGGTGAGGACGCCGTTGGGTGAGGGCGCCGTTGGGTGAGGGCGCCGTTGGGTGAGGGTGCCGTTGGGCGAGGGTGCCGTTGGGCGAGGGTGCCGTTGGGTGAGGGCGCCGTTGGGTGAGGGCGCCGTTGGGTGAGGACGCCGTTGGGTGAGGGTGCCGTTGGGTGAGGACGCCGTTGGGTGAGGGTGCCGCTAGGTGAAGGTGTCGTTGGTTGAGGGTGTCGTTGGGTGAGGGTGTCGTTGGGTGAGGGTGTCGCTGGGTGAGGGTGTCGTTGGGTGAGGGTGTCGTTGGGTGAGGACGCCGTTGGGTGAGGACGCCGTTGGGTGAGGGTGCCGCTAGGTGAAGGTGTCGTTGGTTGAGGGTGTCGTTGGGTGAGGGTGTCGTTGGGTGAGGGTGTCGCTGGGTGAGGGTGTCGTTGGGTGAGGGTGTCGTTGGTCAGGGTGTCGTTGGGTGAGGGTGCCGTTGGGTGAGGGTGCCGTTGGGTGAGGGTGTCGTTGGGTGAGGGTGTCGTTGGGTGAGGGTGTCGTTGGGTGAGGGTGCCGTTGGGTGAGGGTGTCGCTGGGTGAGGGTGTCACTGGGTGAGGGTGTCGTTGGGTGAGGGTGTCACTGGGTGAGGGTGTCGTTGGGTGAGGGTGCCGTTGGGTGAGGGTGCCGTTGGGTGAGGGTGTCGTTGGGTGAGGGTGTCACTGGGCGAGGGTGTCGTTGGGCGAGGGTGCCGTTGGGCGAGGGTGCCGTTGGGCGAGGGTGCCGTTGGGCGAGGGTGCCGTTGGGCGAGGGTGCCGTTGGGTGAGGGTGCCGTTGGGTGAGGGTGCCGTTGGGTGAGGGTGTCGTTGGGTGAGGGTGTCGTTGGGTGAGGGTGTTTGGTGAGTGTGTTTCCCAGGGAAAAACAGAAGTATTCAATAAACTAAATGTAAAGTAAATGTGTTTCTTTTTGTTTTGACTAGTGAAATAGTTCTGAGAGAAGCATTGCCACATTAAAAGACAAGTCGTTTCATCACAACACTCTCTTGGATATAGGCTTTGGTTGAATAACAGTATTGTTTGCTATATTACGGCTGATCGCCATTCATATATCAATGACACCCAACGGACTCCCAGCAAGTCAGTATTAAAGAAAGATGCCACTCCATACTGCAGCGTCACAGACACTTTCAAGAGCACTTTGGAATTTTCTCATTACGCCACGCGCATGTTTCGGTGCAGTTGTCAGGGAGCTGGTGGCAATACTCAATACTGCTGTTTCACAAAGTTCCAATCTAATTTGCACTTGACACCCATCATTTCCATAATATGTTCCTTCCTTCCTTCCCTCTCTCTCATGTCTTTAGATGGGGCTGGTGTGTATATGTCTGTTTGGGTGGGGCTGCTCGGGGTGGAGCGTGCCTCGTCGGCTGATTTGGGACAATTTGTGGGAATGTCGTTGGGAGCACGTAAACAGACAAGCTAATCAGGAACACAACAGCCCTAATCAGACTGGAGTTAAATACCTGATGCTTAATGAATACCACCCCACTATTATGACAGGACTAAATAACATGTCTGTAAAATGCACCTGGGTCCACCTAGTATCAGACCAGACGTGGGTCCACCTAGTATCAGACCAGACGTGGGTCCACCTAGTATCAGACCAGACGTGGGTCCACCTAGTATCAGACCAGACGTGGGGCCACCTAGTATCAGACCAGACGTGGGTCCACCTAGTATCAGACCAGGCGTGGGTCCACCTAGGATCAGACCAGATGTGGGTCCACCTAGGATCAGACCAGACGTGGGTCAACCTAGTATCAGACCAGACGGGGGTCCACCTAGTATCAGACCAGACGAGGGTCCACCTAGTATCAGACCAGACGAGGGTCCACCTAGTATCAGACCAGACGAGGGTCCACCTAGTATCAGACCAGACGTGGTTCCACCTAGTATCAGACCAGATGTGGGTCCACCTAGTATCAGACCAGACGTGGGTCCACCTAGGATCAGACCTGGGATCAGACACTCACCCATAACACCGCTGAACTCTGTCAAAAAACACCACCAGGGAACTCAGAATCCAATACGGTATAAATATGTCAAAAGTGTCTGTGTGCCTGAAATACCAGGCCTTGTATTTTTGTTTATGCCTGGATTCCCCTTCTCCCCGCCTCCACATCACACCCTACATCCTCACAGCAGACCGAAGCAGGGTGAGAAGGTGAGAATGAGGGGAGAAACGATGCGTTGTACTTAGCAAATTGCATTTGAAACCAGGAGGGAATAAATACAGGAGATAAGTCCAGGCTCTAATGTGCCTGAAATCCATTAGAAATCTCCTATTCACACTTCAGAGAAATCACATTACAAGACGGCTAATGTCATTTCTCTGGTTTTTGACTGAGCGTCGCTGCGAGACTGAGACAGAAACATCAAACATAATGGATTTTCACCTCTTTTTTTCTCCTCTCTCTCTTTCTTTCTCTCATTCTATTCCGTTAGGATATTACATTCAGGGGTAGTCTTTCTTGGGGAGGTAATGAATTTAGCCAGGGAAGTCTAGAGAGGTAGGCTGGAGGGTTTTTGTGAATGTGTCAGAGCTTCGCTATTCAGCTTTCTGCCATAAACACACTGATTCAGACTTCTGTACTTTGAAAAAGGTTTCCGAAGTTCCACAAGCCAGGGGATATTAGACAAAGAAAACTGAGGAGGGGAAGGGCTGTTTCTTTGTTCTGACTCGATCACAAACTGACAGCTTGGGTTTTCCACATTCTGCACATCAGAACAGGAAGGCCACTACTGCAACATGAGTGGGCTTTAGTCAGACAGAAGAGGGCGCCTACACAGGGGAGGGAAGAGGGGAGAGAGAGAGATAAAACAGCCATCACCTACAGAGAAATGAACCTGGAGAAGAGTCCCCTAAGCAAGCTTGTCCTGGAGCTCTGTTCACAAACACAAACACACCCCACAGAGCCCCAGGACAGCAACACAATTAGACCCAACCGATAATTACTTGACACATTGGAAAGAACTTACAAAAAAACAGAGCAAACTAGAATGCTATTTGGCCCTAAACAGAGAGTACACAGTGGCAGAATACCTGACCACTGTCACTGACCCAAACTTAAGGAAAGCTTTAACTATGTACAGACTCAGTGAGCATAACCTTGCTATTGAGAAAGGCCGCCGTAGGCAGACATGGCTCTCAAGAGAAGACAGGCTATGTTCACACTGCCCACAAAATGAGGTGGAAACTGAGCTGCACTTCCGAACCTCCTGCCCAATATATGACCATATTAGAGAGACATATTTCCCTCAGATTACACAGACCCACAGAGTTCGAAAACAAATCCAATTTTGATAAACTCCCATGTCTATTGGGTGAAATACCACAGTGTACCATCACAGAGGCAAGATTTGTGACCTGTTGCCATAAGAAAAGGGCAACCAGTGAAGAACAAACACCGCTGTTAATTTATTGTTTATTTCACTTTTGCTTGTTATCTATTTCACTTGCTTTGGCAATGCTAACATATGTTTCCCATGCCAATAAAGCCCCTTAAATTGAGAGAGGGAGACAGAGACACAGAGAGAGACAGAGAGAGACAGAGAGACACAGAGAGACACAGAGAGAGAGAGACAGAGACAGAGAGAGAGACAGAGAGAGAGACAGAGAGAGAGAGAGACAGAGAGAGAGAGAGAGAGACAGAGAGAGAGAGAGACATAGAGAGACAGAGAGAGAGAGAGAGACAGAGAGAGAGAGACAGAGAAAGAGAGACAGAGAGAGAGAGACAGAGAGAGAGAGACAGAGAGAGACAGAGAGACAGAGACAGAGACAGAGAGAGACAGAGAGAGAGAGGCAGAGATAGAGACAGAGAGAGAGAGACAGAGAGAGACAGAGACACAGAGAGAGTGAGACAGAGAGAGAGAGACAGAGACACAGAGAGAGAGAGACAGAGAGAGAGACAGAGACAGATACAGAGACAGACAGAGAGAGAGAGTGTGAAGTAAAGGGAGTGAAATGAGTGAAAGAAGGAAGGAGATCCATAGAGGAGAGAGAAAGAGAGATGAGGCTTGTTAAAAATAGACAGCATCTTCTCAGTAAGAACCCATCTCCAACCCTGACGTCACAAGACCATGTATTCCAATAAAACACTACTGCATTTCCAGAAAACCAACCCTGAGACAAAATACTAATTGATTGGTTCAACCAGAGAAGCCCGTAGCCAGCAGAGGAACACGGCATTGAACTACATGAAAGTACACAAGTACCACATTTTACTCACTTAGTGAATGTAAATAACCCTGGAAATCAACTAAATGTGTATTCACAGTAGCCCCAGTAGTTCCTCACTTCTTCTGACTCCTCCCACCATGTTGTAATAGGGAATATGATTTCCAACGCACCCCTCAATCAAGACGATTTAAATGAACGGTGGTTTACACCTGGGGGGGAAACTGGAGCAGCAGCAGCAAGAGTAGAACTAAGAGTTACATAGAACACATCTTCCATCCTCCAGCATGTAATTCACTGACTGGGCTCCGTTAATACAACACTATGAGGTGTGTGGAGCAGTCAACCCTCACCTGATTCATAGCTACACAACCGCCCGCACGCAGCACGCACGCACGCACGCACGCACACACACACAGACACACGAGGGCGCACAAGGTTGAGGTTAATTGCAATTAAATTCTTGAAATCACAAATTGAGAATTGACATTAAATTAAATTTGAATTTTGTTTTCAAGTTTTGAAATGTAATTAGAATTAGACTGTTTGGACTGTTTAAAAATAATTTGAATTAAATAGAAATTGTAAAAGCATGTAATCTTTGGAATTGAATTAAACTGGAATTCAATATGTGTACATTTCCCAGTTAATGGAATTAATGAATATAGTATAAAAATGTTACTGCAAGACTTGTTTTAAATCATTTTTTACTTACATTTCTATATTTCCAGTATAGCTAAGCTGTCTGGACATGATCAGACTGGGGAAATTGAATTTGTGGAATTGTTAGGGATAATATAGATTTGGGAATATAATTATTGGAATTGACCTAACATTGGAATTGAGTTAACTCTGAATTCAAAGACTAACCTGGAATTTTAATTGAATTACATGGAATTTACAGGGAGAGAGAACTGAATAAGAATTGAATTTGTGGAATTAACCCCCCCCTTTAATACACTTTATGTATTCTCCATATCAGTCACCTACTTGAGAGATAATGACTTGAAATGAACAATGTCCTTCACTATATCATATTGATCAGCACATTGGTGTGTGTGTGATGTGATTACAGCACAGCTTGGTCAGGCCCAGCACAACAACAGATGCTGTTCTTTCACCTGCTGGTGAAACTGGCTTTCCTTATCGGTCACACACCCTCTGTCTCTCTCCCTCTCTCTCTGTCCATCGAAATCTGGTTTTCCTTTCAGCTTACCTTAAACCCAATGGCCTCTGCAGTCATTACATTTCCCTCTATTCAAATAGAGAAAGAAAATAAACATTCATTTGTGTACATGGAGAAGCCTATTACTCCAACCCTGACACAACCTTTGGAAAATAATAAAAAGTTGCTTTTCTATTCTTCATTGCAAAACAGGAAGTTACCCCTCTACTCTTCATTGCAGAACAGGAAGTTACCTGTCTAGTCTTCATTTCAGTGTAATTTATTTGAGTGATTTCTCTTCATTTCAGCTTCAGTGCCTTCACCAGGGTGTGACTTTCATTCCTTCTCAAAAGTTCCGACTCCTTTCCTTCAGTCAGCAGCACCTCACTTATGAAAGTGTGTGTGTGTACATACTTTCTCTCTTGTTATTCTCTGACAATGTGTAGGAAGTGTTGGTTGAATGATCAAAAGTCTTCTGTCACAAACAGACCCCTATTCATATCCACTGTGTTGTTAGAATTATCCCTCACAAACAAACATCCCTTTATCCAACTCCAATAACAGCCAATTACACACTTTGATTTCTATTTAGCTCCCGTTTGTCTCTGGTTGCTGTTTAGCTGCTATTGGATTAAAGAGAACTGTTAGTGGAGACTATCTGGATCGGACCTTAATTAACTACCATCAGGCCGGGAAGAGATGGATTATTTTATGCAACGACCAATTAGGATCATTAACAATCGCCTCTCGCTGATGTCTAACATTATAATTAGCCTGTTGTGTTTGTTAACTTACATCATTACTGGTTTAAAAAGAAACCTCTTCGTAGAAGTTGTATAGTTTGTATAGTTAATACTGTGTAGTAACATAGACAGGGATTACAGTTAATACTGTGTAGTAACACAGACAGGGATTACAGTTAATACTGTGTAGTAACATAGACAGGGATTACCGTTAATACTGTGTTGTAACATAGACAGGGATTACAGTTAATACTGTGTAGTAACATAGACAGGGATTACAGTTAATACTGTGTTGTAACATAGACAGGGATTACAGTTAATATTGTGTAGTAACATAGACAGGGATTACAGTTAATACTGTGTAGTAGCATAGACAGGGATTACAGTTAATATTGTGTAGTAACATAGACAGGGATTACAGTTAATACTGTGTAGTAACATAGACAGGGATTACAGTTAATATTGTGTAGTAACATAGACAGGGATTACAGTTAATATTGTGTAGTAGCATAGACAGGGATTACAGTTAATACTGTGTAGTAGCATAGACAGGGATTACAGTTAATATTGTGTAGTAACATAGACAGGGATTACCGTTAATACTGTGTAGTAACATAGACAGGGATTACAGTTAATACTGTGTAGTAACATAGACAGGGATTACAGTTAATACTGTGTAGTAACATAGACAGGGATTACAGTTAATACGGTGTAGTAACATAGACAGGGATTACAGTTAATATTGTGTAGTAACATAGACAGGGATTACAGTTAATACTGTGTAGTAGCATAGACAGGGATTACAGTTAGTACTGTGTAGTAACATAGACAGGGATTACAGTTAGTACTGTGTAGTAACATAGACAGGGATTACAGTTAGTACTGTGTAGTAACATAGACAGGGATTACAGTTAGTACTGTGTAGTAACATAGACAGGGATTACAGTTAGTACTGTGTAGTAACATAGACAGGGATTACAGTAAATGTGTAATTACATAGACAGGGATTACAGTTAGTACTGTGTAGTAACATACAGGGATTACAGTTAGTACTGTGTAGTAACATAGACAGGGATTACAGTTAGTACTGTGTAGTAACATAGACAGGGATTACAGTTAGTACTGTGTAGTAACATAGACAGGGATTACAGTTAGTACTGTGTAGTAACATAGACAGGGAGTACAGTTAATACTGTGTAGTAACATAGACAGGGATTACAGTTAATACTGTGTAGTAACATAGACAGGGATTACAGTTAGTGTGTAGTAACATAGACAGGGATTACAGTTAGTGTGTAGTAACATAGACAGGGATTACAGTTAATACTGTGTAGTAACATAGACAGGGATTACAGTTAGTACTGTGTAGTAACATAGACAGGGGTTACAGTTAGTACTGTGTAGTAACATAGACGGGATTACAGTTAGTGTGTAATTACATAGATATAGCGTTTAAAGTTAATACTGTGTAGTAACATGGATATAGGAGTTACAGCCTACTTAAGGTATTACCTTGCTATCCTCCATCTTCCTACTTATCCTCCTCCCTCCATCCCCCTCTACCCCCATTGGACACAACAAGAGGGGGGAAGGAGAAGGGGAGAAGGAGGGAGAGAGGGACCCCACAGGATCCACGCCTGCGTCTGCTTCCCTCGCTCTTCTTCTGTAGACCTTGACCGCAGACATCGCGAGCGGATCAATCAATTACATCTCCACTCCACCAATCAAACAATGTTATTATCAGGCATCGGCTCGTCGACCTGGAAAGGTCAGCACAATCAAAGGCTGCTGTGATGTGATTGCCAGCGCCGACTCATGTGGCAGTAACCGGGAGTGGCAGCTCAATGCCAACTGAGGGCCATTTTGGAGCGAGAAGGGAGAGCAGGAGGAGGAGAAAAAGAGGGAGTGAGAGAGAGAAGGAGAGAGGGAGGAACTGAGGGACAACCTAAGAATAGCCTCACTTTTGACAGCACACAAAGAGGGGAAAAAACAGCTAAACAAATAAGCGTAGGTCTGAAGGTTAGAGAGAAAAGTAAACAGTCTGAGTACACCACCTCCAATCCAACAACTAGAAAGCAGGCATCTGAGTGAGAGGAAACCCAGAGCAGAGCCAAAATGTCTGCAGTCACTAACGCACACTAGCTCCCTTTGTTCCATGGCCTGTTTCTCTCTAGGAGATGAGGGGAATAGACACCTTCACCTGAATAACTGAGGCAGAAGAAATCAATGAAACATCAATGTGGCTGCCAGCATTCACGTCAACTTTCCTTTCAGAAAAGGCACGAAGGATGACAGTATTGAGACTCACATACATGAAAAGGAATTGTGCTTATAACACTAACAAGGAGTCCTTCTGTATTCCTGCCATCTTTCCCTCTGGAAAGGACCCGAGGTGTACAGGATGCTGTCTGCTTTTTAGGATTTATCAACCCAACTTGTGAGGTTATAATACTGTTCAGGTAGGTAAGTCTCTCTCTCTCCATGCATACTGAGGTGAATGTGACCATGGCCTCTCCATTCACCTCTTTTGAGCTCTGTATAAATCACACCTACTCAGCAGATTACACAGAGAAAGAGCAAGAGCACAGGAACAAGTCTCCTCTTCTCTCCTTTAAAAAAAACTACAACACCTTGAGATAAGACTCTGGAAGACTAACGAGGACGAGAGAGGCCTAGGGGTCACTAGCATAGAGATATTACAGCTAGATATCCCATCCCCGCTTTATAGGCAGTGTCTAGATATCCCCCCTCTATAGGCAGCGTCTAGATATCCCCACTCTATAGGCAGCGTCTAGATATCCCATCCCAACTCTATAGGCAGCGTCTAGATATCCCCACTCTATAGGCAGCGTCTAGATATCCCCACTCTAAAGGCAGCGTCTAGATATCCCCACTCTAAAGGCAGCGTCTAGATATCCCCACTCTATAGGCAGCGTCTAGATATCCCATCCCCACTCTATAGGCAGCGTCTAGATATCCCCACTCTATAGGCAGCGTCTAGATATCCCCACTCTATAGGCAGCGTCTAGATATCCCCACTCTATAGGCAGCGTCTAGATATCCCCACTCTATAGGCAGCGTCTAGATATCCCCTCTCTATAGGCAGCGTCTAGATATCCCCACTCTATAGGCAGCGTCTAGATATCCCCACTCTATAGGCAGCGTCTAGATATCCCATCCCCACTCTATAGGCAGCGTCTAGATATCCCCACTCTATAGGCAGCGTCTAGATATCCCATCCCCACTCTATAGGCAGCGTCTAGATATCCCCACTCTATAGGCAGCGTCTAGATATCCCCTCTCTATAGGCAGCGTCTAGATATCCCCTCTCTATAGGCAGCGTCTAGATATCCCCTCTCTATAGGCAGCGTCTAGATATCCCCACTCTATAGGCAGCGTCTAGATATCCCCACTCTATAGGCAGCGTCTAGATATCCCATCCCCACTCTATAGGCAGCGTCTAGATATCCCTACTCTATAGGCAGCGTCTAGATATCCCATCCCCACTCTATAGGCAGCGTCTAGATATCCCCACTCTATAGGCAGCGTCTAGATATCCCCACTCTATAGGCAGCGTCTAGATATCCCCACTCTATAGGCAGCATCTAGATATCCCATCCCCACTCTATAGGCAGCGTCTAGATATCCCCACTCTATAGGCAGCGTCTAGATATCCCATCCCCACTCTATAGGCAGCGTCTAGATATCCCCACTCTATAGGCAGCGTCTAGATATCCCATCCCCACTCTATAGGCAGCGTCTAGATATCCCATCCCCACTCTATAGGCAGCGTCTAGATATCCCATCCCCTCTCTATAGGCAGCGTCTAGATATCCCATCCCCACTCTATAGGCAGCGTCTAGATATCCCCACTCTATAGGCAGCATCTAGATATCCCATCCCCACTCTATAGGCAGCGTCTAGATATCCCATCCCCACTCTATAGGCAGCGTCTAGATATCCCCACTCTATAGGCAGCGTCTAGATATCCCCACTCTATAGGCAGCGTCTAGATATCCCCACTCTACTCTAAGGCAGCGTCTAGATATCCCCACTCTATAGGCAGCGTCTAGATATCCCCACTCTATAGGCAGCGTCTAGATATCCCCACTCTATAGGCAGCGTCTAGATATCCCCACTCTATAGGCAGCGTCTAGATATCCCCACTCTATAGGCAGCGTCTAGATATCCCCACTCTATAGGCAGCGTCTAGATATCCCCACTCTATAGGCAGCGTCTAGATATCCCCACTCTATAGGCAGCGTCTAGATATCCCCACTCTATAGGCAGCGTCTAGATATCCCCACTCTATAGGCAGCGTCTAGATATCCCCACTCTATAGGCAGCGTCTAGATATCCCCACTCTATAGGCAGCGTCTAGATATCCCCACTCTATAGGCAGCGTCTAGATATCCCCACTCTATAGGCAGCGTCTAGATATCCCCACTCTATAGGCAGCGTCTAGATATCCCCACTCTATAGGCAGCGTCTAGATATCCCCACTCTATAGGCAGCGTCTAGATATCCCCACTCTATATCCCCACTCTATAGGCAGCGTCTAGATATCCCCACTCTATAGGCAGCGTCTAGATATCCCCACTCTATAGGCAGCGTCTAGATATCCCCACTCTATAGGCAGCGTCTAGATATCCCCACTCTATAGGCAGCGTCTAGATATCCCCACTCTATAGGCAGCGTCTAGATATCCCCACTCTATAGGCAGCGTCTAGATATCCCCACTCTATAGGCAGCGTCTAGATATCCCCACTCTATAGGCAGCGTCTAGATATCCCCACTCTATAGGCAGCGTCTAGATATCCCCACTCTATAGGCAGCGTCTAGATATCCCCACTCTATAGGCAGCGTCTAGATATCCCCACTCTATAGGCAGCGTCTAGATATCCCCACTCTATAGGCAGCGTCTAGATATCCCCACTCTATAGGCAGCGTCTAGATATCCCCACTCTATAGGCAGCGTCTAGATATCCCCTAGATATCCCCACTCTATAGGCAGCGTCTAGATATCCCCACTCTATAGGCAGCGTCTAGATATCCCCACTCTATAGGCAGCGTCTAGATATCCCCACTCTATAGGCAGCGTCTAGATATCCCCACTCTATAGGCAGCGTCTAGATATCCCCACTCTATAGGCAGCGTCTAGATATCCCCACTCTATAGGCAGCGTCTAGATATCCCCACTCTATAGGCAGCGTCTAGATATCCCCACTCTATAGGCAGCGTCTAGATATCCCCACTCTATAGGCAGCGTCTAGATATCCCCACTCTATAGGCAGCGTCTAGATATCCCCACTCTATAGGCAGCGTCTAGATATCCCCACTCTATAGGCAGCGTCTAGATATCCCCACTCTATAGGCAGCGTCTAGATATCCCCACTCTATAGGCAGCGTCTAGATATCCCCACTCTATAGGCAGCGTCTAGATATCCCCACTCTATAGGCAGCGTCTAGATATCCCCACTCTATAGGCAGCGTCTAGATATCCCCACTCTATAGGCAGCGTCTAGATATCCCCACTCTATAGGCAGCGTCTAGATATCCCCACTCTATAGGCAGCGTCTAGATATCCCCACTCTATAGGCAGCGTCTAGATATCCCCACTCTATAGGCAGCGTCTAGATATCCCCACTCTATAGGCAGCGTCTAGATATCCCCACTCTATAGGCAGCGTCTAGATATCCCCACTCTATAGGCAGCGTCTAGATATCCCCACTCTATAGGCAGCGTCTAGATATCCCCACTCTATAGGCAGCGTCTAGATATCCCCACTCTATAGGCAGCGTCTAGATATCCCCACTCTATAGGCAGCGTCTAGATATCCCCACTCTATAGGCAGCGTCTAGATATCCCCACTCTATAGGCAGCGTCTAGATATCCCCACTCTATAGGCAGCGTCTAGATATCCCCACTCTATAGGCAGCGTCTAGATATCCCCACTCTATAGGCAGCGTCTAGATATCCCCACTCTATAGGCAGCGTCTAGATATCCCCACTCTATAGGCAGCGTCTAGATATCCCCACTCTATAGGCAGCGTCTAGATATCCCCACTCTATAGGCAGCGTCTAGATATCCCCACTCTATAGGCAGCGTCTAGATATCCCCACTCTATAGGCAGCGTCTAGATATCCCCACTCTATAGGCAGCGTCTAGATATCCCCACTCTATAGGCAGCGTCTAGATATCCCCACTCTATAGGCAGCGTCTAGATATCCCCACTCTATAGGCAGCGTCTAGATATCCCCACTCTATAGGCAGCGTCTAGATATCCCCACTCTATAGGCAGCGTCTAGATATCCCCACTCTATAGGCAGCGTCTAGATATCCCCACTCTATAGGCAGCGTCTAGATATCCCCACTCTATAGGCAGCGTCTAGATACTCTATAGGCAGCGTCTAGATATCCCCACTCTATAGGCAGCGTCTAGATATCCCCACTCTATAGGCAGCGTCTAGATATCCCCACTCTATAGGCAGCGTCTAGATATCCCCACTCTATAGGCAGCGTCTAGATATCCCCACTCTATAGGCAGCGTCTAGATATCCCCACTCTATAGGCAGCGTCTAGATATCCCCACTCTATAGGCAGCGTCTAGATATCCCCACTCTATAGGCAGCGTCTAGATATCCCCACTCTATAGGCAGCGTCTAGATATCCCCACTCTATAGGCAGCGTCTAGATATCCCCACTCTATAGGCAGCGTCTAGATATCCCCACTCTATAGGCAGCGTCTAGATATCCCCACTCTATAGGGCGTCTAGATATCCCCACTCTATAGGCAGCGTCTAGATATCCCCACTCTATAGGCAGCAGCGTCTAGATATCCCCACTCTATAGGCAGCGTCTAGATATCCCCACTCTATAGGCAGCGTCTAGATATCCCCACTCTATAGGCAGCGTCTAGATATCCCCACTCTATAGGCAGCGTCTAGATATCCCCTAGATATCCCCACTCTATAGGCAGCGTCTAGATATCCCCACTCTATAGGCAGCGTCTAGATATCCCCACTCTATAGGCAGCGTCTAGATATCCCCACTCTATAGGCAGCGTCTAGATATCCCCACTCTATAGGCAGCGTCTAGATATCCCCACTCTATAGGCAGCGTCTAGATATCCCCACTCTATAGGCAGCGTCTAGATATCCCCACTCTATAGGCAGCGTCTAGATATCCCCACTCTATAGGCAGCGTCTAGATATCCCCACTCTATAGGCAGCGTCTAGATATCCCCACTCTATAGGCAGCGTCTAGATATCCCCACTCTATAGGCAGCGTCTAGATATCCCCACTCTATAGGCAGCGTCTAGATATCCCATCCCCACTCTATAGGCAGCGTCTAGATATCCCCTCTCTATAGGCAGCGTCTAGATATCCCCACTCTATAGGCAGCGTCTAGATATCCCCACTCTATAGGCAGCGTCTAGATATCCCCACTCTATAGGCAGCATCTAGATATCCCATCCCCACTCTATAGGCAGCGTCTAGATATCCCCACTCTATAGGCAGCGTCTAGATATCCCATCCCCACTCTATAGGCAGCGTCTAGATATCCCCTCTCTATAGGCAGCGTCTAGATATCCCCACTCTATAGGCAGCGTCTAGATATCCCCACTCTATAGGCAGCGTCTAGATATCCCCACTCTATAGGCAGCATCTAGATATCCCATCCCCACTCTATAGGCAGCGTCTAGATATCCCCACTCTATAGGCAGCGTCTAGATATCCCATCCCCACTCTATAGGCAGCGTCTAGATATCCCCACTCTATAGGCAGCGTCTAGATATCCCCACTCTATAGGCAGCGTCTAGATATCCCCACTCTATAGGCAGCGTCTAGATATCCCCACTCTATAGGCAGCGTCTAGATATCCCCACTCTATAGGCAGCGTCTAGATCCCCATCCCCACTCTATAGGCAGCGTCTAGATATCCCCACTCTATAGGCAGCGTCTAGATATATCCCCACTCTATAGGCAGCGTCTAGATATCCCCACTCTATAGGCAGCGTCTAGATATCCCATCCCCACTCTATAGGCAGCGTCTAGATATCCCCACTCTATAGGCAGCGTCTAGATATCCCCACTCCCCACTCTATAGGCAGCGTCTAGATATCCCCACTCTATAGGCAGCGTCTAGATATCCCCACTCTATAGGCAGCGTCTAGATATCCCCACTCTATAGGCAGCGTCTAGATATCCCCACTCTATAGGCAGCGTCTAGATATCCCCACTCTATAGGCAGCGTCTAGATATCCCCACTCTATAGGCAGCGTCTAGATATAGGCAGCGTCTAGATATCCCCACTCTATAGGCAGCGTCTAGATATCCCCACTCTATAGGCAGCGTCTAGATATCCCCACTCTATAGGCAGCGTCTAGATATCCCCACTCTATAGGCAGCGTCTAGATATCCCCACTCTATAGGCAGCGTCTAGATATCCCCACTCTATAGGCAGCGTCTAGATATCCCCACTCTATAGGCAGCGTCTAGATATCCCCACTCTATAGGCAGCGTCTAGATATCCCCACTCTATAGGCAGCGTCTAGATACTCTATAGGCAGCGTCACTCTATAGGCAGCGTCTAGATATCCCCACTCTATAGGCAGCGTCTAGATATCCCCACTCTATAGGCAGCGTCTAGATATCCCCACTCTATAGGCAGCGTCTAGATATCCCCACTCTATAGGCAGCGTCTAGATATCCCCACTCTATAGGCAGCGTCTAGATATCCCCACTCTATAGGCAGCGTCTAGATATCCCCACTCTATAGGCAGCGTCTAGATATCCCCACTCTATAGGCAGCGTCTAGATATCCCCACTCTATAGGCAGCGTCTAGATATCCCCACTCTATAGGCAGCGTCTAGATATCCCCACTCTATAGGCAGCGTCTAGATATCCCCACTCTATAGGCAGCGTCTAGATATCCCCACTCTATAGGCAGCGTCTAGATATCCCCACTCTATAGGCAGCGTCTAGATATCCCCACTCTATAGGCAGCGTCTAGATATCCCCACTCTATAGGCAGCGTCTAGATATCCCCACTCTATAGGCAGCGTCTAGATATCCCCCACTCTATAGGCAGCGTCTAGATATCCCCACTCTATAGGCAGCGTCTAGATATCCCCAGCGTCTCCCCACTCTATAGGCAGCGTCTAGATATCCCCACTCTATAGGCAGCGTCTAGATATCCCCACTCTATAGGCAGCGTCTAGATATCCCCACTCTATAGGCAGCGTCTAGATATCCCCACTCTATAGGCAGCGTCTAGATATCCCCCCTCTATATCCCCACTCTATAGGCAGCGTCTAGATATCCCCACTCTATAGGCAGCGTCTAGATATCCCCACTCTATAGGCAGCGTCTAGATATCCCCACTCTATAGGCAGCGTCTAGATATCCCCACTCTATAGGCAGCGTCTAGATATCCCCACTCTATAGGCAGCGTCTAGATATATCTATAGGCAGCGTCACTCTATAGGCAGCGTCTAGATATCCCCACTCTATAGGCAGCGTCTAGATATCCCCCCTCTATAGGCAGCGTCTAGATATCCCCCCTCTATAGGCAGCGTCTAGATATCCCCCCTCTATAGGCAGCGTCTAGATATCCCCACTCTATAGGCAGCGTCTAGATATCCCCACTCTATAGGCAGCGTCTAGATATCCCCACTCTATAGGCAGCGTCTAGATATCCCCACTCTATAGGCAGCGTCTAGATATCCCCACTCTATAGGCAGCGTCTAGATATCCCCACTCTATAGGCAGCGTCTAGATATCCCCACTCTATAGCTATAGGCAGGCATCCCCACTCTATAGGCAGCGTCTAGATATCCCCCTCTATAGGCAGCGTCTAGATATCCCCACTCTATAGGCAGCGTCTAGATATCCCCACTCTATAGGCAGCGTCTAGATATCCCCACTCTATAGGCAGCGTCTAGATATCCCCCCTCTATAGGCAGCGTCTAGATATCCCCCCTCTATAGGCAGCGTCTAGATATCCCCACTCTATAGGCAGCGTCTAGATATAGGCAGCGTCTAGATATCCCCACTCTATAGGCAGCGTCTAGATATCCCTCTATAGGCAGCGTCTAGATATCCCCACTCTATAGGCAGCGTCTAGATATCCCCACTCTATAGGCAGCGTCTAGATATCCCCCCTCTATAGGCAGCGTCCTATAGGCAGCGTCTAGATATCCCCACTCTATAGGCAGCGTCTAGATATCCCCACTCTATAGGCAGCGTCTAGATATCCCCACTCTATAGGCAGCGTCTAGATATCCCCACTCTATAGGCAGCGTCTAGATATCCCCACTCTATAGGCAGCGTCTAGATATCCCCACTCTATAGGCAGCGTCTAGATATCCCCACTCTATAGGCAGCGTCTAGATATCCCCCTCTATAGGCAGCGTCTAGATATCCCCACTCTATAGGCAGCGTCTAGATATCCCCACTCTATAGGCAGCGTCTAGATATCCCCACTCTATAGGCAGCGTCTAGATATCCCCACTCTATAGGCAGCGTCTAGATATCCCCCCTCTATAGGCAGCGTCTAGATATCCCCACTCTATAGGCAGCGTCTAGATATCCCCCCTCTATAGGCAGCGTCTAGATATCCCCCCTCTATAGCTGGCAGCGTCTAGATATCCCCCCTCTATAGCTGGCAGCGTCTAGATATCCCCACTCTATAGGCAGCGTCTAGATATCCCCCCTCTATAGCTGGCAGCGTCTAGATATCCCCCCTCTATAGCTGGCAGCGTCTAGATATCCCCACTCTATAGGCAGCGTCTAGATATCCCCACTCTATAGGCAGCGTCTAGATATCCCCACTCTATAGGCAGCGTCTAGATATCCCCCCTCTATAGGCAGCATCTAGATATCCCCACTCTATAGGCAGCGTCTAGATATCCCCCCTCTATAGCTGGCAGCGTCTAGATATCCCCACTCTATAGGCAGCGTCTAGATATCCCCACTCTATAGGCAGCGTCTAGATATCCCATCCCCACTCTATAGGCAGCGTCTAGATATCCCCACTCTATAGGCAGCGTCTAGATATCCCATCCCCACTCTATAGGCAGCGTCTAGATATCCCCACTCTATAGGCAGCGTCTAGATATCCCATCCCCACTCTATAGGCAGCGTCTAGATATCCCATCCCCACTCTATAGGCAGCGTCTAGATATCCCATCCCCTCTCTATAGGCAGCGTCTAGATATCCCATCCCCACTCTATAGGCAGCGTCTAGATATCCCCACTCTATAGGCAGCATCTAGATATCCCATCCCCACTCTATAGGCAGCGTCTAGATATCCCATCCCCACTCTATAGGCAGCGTCTAGATATCCCCACTCTATAGGCAGCGTCTAGATATCCCCCCTCTATAGCTGGCAGCGTCTAGATATCCCCACTCTATAGGCAGCGTCTAGATATCCCCACTCTATAGGCAGCGTCTAGATATCCCCCCTCTATAGGCAGCGTCTAGATATCCCCACTCTATAGGCAGTGTCTAGATATCCCATCCCCACTCTATAGGCAGCGTCTAGATATCCCCCCTCTATAGGCAGCGTCTAGATATCCCCACTCTATAGGCAGCGTCTAGATATCCCCCCTCTATAGCTGGCAGCGTCTAGATATCCCCACTCTATAGGCAGCGTCTAGATATCCCCCCTCTATAGGCAGCGTCTAGATATCCCCCCTCTATAGCTGGCAGCGTCTAGATATCCCCCCTCTATAGGCAGCGTCTAGATATCCCCACTCTATAGCTGGCAGCGTCTAGATATCCCCACTCTATAGGCAGCGTCTAGATATCCCCCCTCTATAGGCAGCGTCTAGATATCCCCCCTCTATAGCTGGCAGCGTCTAGATATCCCCCCTCTATAGGCAGCGTCTAGATATCCCATCCCCACTCTATAGGCAGCGTCTAGATATCCCCACTCTATAGGCAGCGTCTAGATATCCCCACTCTATAGGCAGCGTCTAGATATCCCCCCTCTATAGCTGGCAGCGTCTAGATATCCCCCCTCTATAGGCAGTGTCTAGATATCCCCACTCTATAGCTGGCAGCGTCTAGATATCCCCCTCTATAGGCAGCGTCTAGATATCCCCCCTCTATAGGCAGTGTCTAGATATCCCCACTCTATAGCTGGCATATCACCGGTGCTCATCTAGAAAGAGCTGCATTATGCATTCAGCTGAGTCTCAGTGAGGGGAGTCTATGGCCAGATAATAGGTCTGTAGCCATTAGTCACTGGACTCATACTGCACTGCAGACAAGATAAGAGATGAGATGCAGGAAGGAGAGAGGAAGAGGAGGAGCAGGAGGAGAGAGGTCCAGTGGTCATTATTGTTGAAGGGGTAATGGATGGTCATTTGGTTCACTCTCATCACTATCTCTTGTCTTCTTTCACTCTCCTCCTCTTATTTATCTTTCTCTCTCCCTCTTCCTCTTTAATCTACATCTTCTCCCTCACTCTTCCTCCCCTCTACCCTCCCTCTTCCTCTTTAATCGACATCTCCTCCCTCATACTTCATCCCCTCTACCCTCCCACTCTTCTTTAGTCTCTCGGTCTGTGTTAATATAATATATGCATGGGGTTAGGTTTAGGGTTACGATTTGGGTTCAAATTAAGGTTAGGATTAGGGGTTAGATTTAGGTTTAGATTTAGGATCAGGGGTTACGGTTAGGTTTAGATTTAGGATTAGGGGTTACGGTTAGGTTTAGGTATAGATTTAGGATTAGGGGTTAGGTTTAGATTTAGGATTAGGGGTTACGGTTAGGTTTAGGTATAGTTTTAGGATTAGGGGTTACGGTTAGGTTTAGATTTAGGATTAGGGGTTACGGTTAGGTTTAGGTATAGTTTTAGGATTAGGGGTTACGGTTAGGTTTAGATTTAGGATTAGGGGTTACGGTTAGGTTTAGGTATAGATTTAGGATCAGGGGTTACGGTTAGGTTTAGATTTAGGATTAGGGGTTACGGTTAGGTTTAGATTTAGGATTAGGGGTTACGGTTAGGTTTAGGTATAGATTTAGGATTAGGGGTTACGGTTAGGTTTAGATTTAGGATTAGGGGTTACGGTTAGGTTTAGGTATAGATTTAGGATTAGGGGTTAGGTTTAGATTTAGGATTAGGGGTTACGGTTAGGTTTAGGTATAGATTTAGGATTAGGGGTTACGGTTAGGTTTAGATTTAGGATTAGGGGTTACGGTTAGGTTTAGGTATAGATTTAGGATTAGGGGTTACGGTTAGGTTTAGATTTAGGATTAGGGGTTACGGTTAGGTTTAGGTATAGATTTAGGATTAGGGGTTACGGTTAGGTTTAGATTTAGGATTAGGGGTTACGGTTAGGTTGGTATTGGTTGGTTAGATTGGTATCCAATTGTTAGTCGCTACTATCTTGTCTCATCACTACAACTCCCGTACGGGCTCGGAAGAGACGAAGGTTGAAAGTCATGCGTCCTCCGATGTACTGTAGGTAGGGAGGGAGGGATGTAGGTAGGGAGGGGGGATGTAGGTAGGGAGGGGGGATGTAGGTAGGGAGGGAGGGATGTAGGTAGGGAGGGAGGGATGTAGGTAGGGAGGGAGGGATGTAGGTAGGGAGGGAGGGATGTAGGTAGGTAGGTAGGTAGGTAGGTAGGGAGGGAGGGAGGGATGTAGGTAGGGAAGGAGGGATGTAGGTAGGGAGGGAGGGAGGGATGTAGGTAGGGAGGGAGGGATGTAGGTAGGGAGGGAGGGATGTAGGCAGGGAGGGAGGGATGTAGGCAGGGAGGGAGGGATGTAGGTAGGTAGGGAGGTAGGTAGGGAGGTAGGGAGGGAGGGAGGGATGTAGGTAGGGAGGGAGGGAGGTAGGTAGGGATGTAGGTAGGGAGGGAGGGAGGTAGGGATGTAAGGAGGGAGGGAGGGAGGGATGTAGGTAGGGAGGTAGGGATGTAGGTAGGGATGTAGGTAGGGAGGGAGGTAGGGATGTAGGTAGGGAGGTAGGTAGGTAGGGAGGTAGGGATGTAGGTAGGGAAGGAGGGATGTAGGTAGGGAAGGAGGGATGTAGGTAGGGAGGGGGAGGAGAAAGAAAGTGAAACATTGGATTCTATGTGAATTGGCATCTTCCATTCATTCCTAGTGGGGCTCTATAATAATGTTAGAAACAAGCTAGTTGATGGTTTCTTTAGTATCCTCATAGCAACAAGTTGGCTTTAGAAGATATTGGGCTTAATTCAATTCCCATCTTATTCTCCCTGTGATAAAAAAAATGACTCGGTGGATCCGCAGACAAAGGAGCACACACACACACACGCACGCACGCACAAAAAGCGGATCACACAGTGCCAATCAAACACACATCACGCCAAATGAAATCCCATTCAAATACACCCAATCAGAGACTGGGAACGGGGCAGAAGAGTTTCAGTGTGAACATCTGTGTAATCCTGACCCAGTCACCTGGCCATGCTTCAAAGGGATGTGTGTGTGTGGTTATGTATGTGTGTGTGGTTATGTATGTGTGTGTGGTTATGTGTGTGTGTGGTTATGTATGTGTGTGTGGTTATGTATGTGTGTTCTGTTGGCACAATGGCAGACACTAATCTGCTCAAGCGACTGTTCCCCACGTGACCCAAACCAGGGTACAACCTTAGGGACTTTAGAAACAGACAGAGATTGACTGAGCTTCCGAGCATTCCAACAAAACAGAACCTCAAAGCCCAAAGTGACTATTGTTCAGGTGATTACTGGGTCTGTAGGACTGTCGGTTGGCCGGGCAACAAGGTTTGTCACAATTATGGGATGGATGAAAACAAGGTGAATTCATACAGCTTCTAAAGGAAAAAGACAAAGAGCACCGTTGATTCATCTGACCTCTAAAACTAACACACCCTGCAGCTTGAAGGTGTGTGTGTGTGTGTGTGTGTGTGTGTGTGTGTGTGTGTGTGTGTGTGTGTGTGTGTGTGTGTGTGTGTGTGTGTGTGTGAGAGAGAGCATGTGCATGCACACTAGAGACCACTCTGCCAACACTATGTGACATTAACAGTTTCTCAAAGCAACACAAAGAAAAAAGTTACACTTTTGCAGCTCGGCAACAAACAGTCTGTCAATCGGTCATGCTGGACGCATGGCATCACACAGAGGGCATGCTGGACGCATGGCATCACACAGAGGGCATGCTGGACGCATGGCATCACACAGAGGGCATGCTGGACGCATGGCATCACACAGAGGGCATGCTGGACGCATGGCATCACACAGAGGGCATGCTGGACGCATGGCATCACACAGAGGGCATGCTGGACGCATGGCATCACACAGAGGGCATGCTGGACGCATGGCATCACACAGAGGGCATGCTGGACGCATGGCATCACACAGAGGGCATGCTGGACGCATGGCATCACACAGAGGGCATGCTGGACGCATGGCATCACACAGAGGGCATGCTGGACGCATGGCATCACACAGAGGGCATGCTGGACGCATGGCATCACACAGAGGGCATGCTGGACGCATGGCATCACACAGAGGGCATGCTGGACGCATGGCATCACACAGAGGGCATGCTGGACGCATGGCATCACACAGAGGGCATGCTGGACGCATGGCATCACACAGAGGGCATGCTGGACGCATGGCATCACACAGAGGGCATGTAAGAGATGAGAGAAGATGTATAGTGGGTGGTGGAGAGGTGTCTGGGTGGCGGAGAGGTTTCTGGGTGGCGGAGAGGTGTCTGGGTGGTGGAGAGGTATCTGGGTGGCGGAGAGGTGTCTGGGTGGCGGAGAGGTATCTGGGTGGCGGAGAGGTTTCTGGGTGGCGGAGAGGTGTCTGGGTGGTGGAGAGGTGTCTGGGTGGCGGAGAGGGGTCTGGGTGGTGGAGAGGTGTCTGGGTGGCGGAGAGGGGTCTGGGTGGCGGAGAGGGGTCTGGGTGGCGGAGAGGGGTCTGGGTGGCGGAGAGGGGTCTGGGTGGCGGAGAGGGGTCTGGGTGGCTGTACACTATGACGAGGCACATTAAAACAGCATCATTTTGGAGCTTCAGTGCTCCACACAAGGCAGATTAAAACAGCATCATTTTGGAGCTGCAGTGCTCCACACAAGGCAGATTAAAACAGCATCATTTTGGAGCTGCAGTGCTCCACACAAGGCAGATTAAAACAGCATCATTTTGGAGCTGCAGTGCTCCACACAAGGCAGATTAAAACAGCATCATTTTGGAGCTGCAGTGCTCCACACAAGGCAGATTAAAACAGCATCATTTTGGAGCTGCAGTGCTCCACACAAGGCAGATTAAAACAGCATCATTTTGGAGCTGCAGTGCTCCACACAAGGCAGATGGAGAATTCTACAGTATGGTGGCAGCGTTGACTGGACATGCAGAGCAGGATTCAGAAACAAACTGATAGAGAAGAATTGAACTTAAACAAAAAGGCTGGTAGCATAAGAGTCAGACTCCAGATTCACAGGACCTGTAGTGCACTAATTTTGACCAAGGTCCATAGTGTGCCATGTGGGATGCACACACTGTTTTGATACTTTAATCAATCAACTGTAATTATAAATCCCTTCTTACACCAGCTGATATCTCAAAGTGCTGTACAGAAACCCAGCCTAAAACCCCAAACAGCAAGCAATGCAGGTGTAGAAGCACGGTGGCTAGGAAAAACTCCCTAGAAAGGCAGGAACTTAGGAAGAAACCTAGAGAGGAACCAGGCTATGAGGGGTGGCCAGTCCTCTTCTGGCTGTGCCGGGTGGAGAGTATAACAGAACATGGCCAAGATGTTCAAATGTTCATAAATGACCAGCATGGTCAAATAATAATAATCACAGTGGTTGTAGAGGGTGCAACAAGTCAGCACCTCAGGAGTAAATGTCAGTTGGCTTTTCATAGCCGAGTATTCAGAGTTAGAGACAGCAGGTGCGGTAAAGAGAGAGTCCAAAACAGCAGGTCTGGGACAGGTAGCACAACCGGTGAACAGGTCAGGGTTCCAAAGCCGCAGGAAGAACAGTTGAAACTGGAGCAGCAGCACGGCCAGGTGGACTGGGGACAGCAAGGAGTCATCATGCCAGGTAGTCCTGAGGCATGGGCCCAGGGCTCAGGTCCTCCAGGGAGAGGAGGGAGATCAGTAAGTCCTGATCTAACATGATTTGACAAGTGAAAGCAAGGCAACACATATCTCAGTATACATGTAAACTGTACATTGACTGTGTGTTGTGTTTCCCTTGCTGCACAATGAATATCCCTGTAGGGACAAATTCAACTGAATAGATAGATGGTCACTGGAGAGAATGGCACACTGTGTGACTCAGATGTATTTAAATAAGACAAAAGAGCATTCTTTACTTTAAGAAAACACAACACAAGAAAGAATTGACTTTAAAATTCCAGAGTTGAAAGAGTTTTTTTCCACTTTTCCAGAAAGTTATTTTAGCCTCCAACAGAATGTGTGTAACGGGGCTGGTAATGAGACAGAGAGACCATGACACAGACCTGTTCACCTCCAGGCACATCAGTAGGGGGGCCACTGGCCCATCTTTCATTGACCTTCCTCTGAACCCTCTCCTCCTCTTCACCCCTACCGTCATACCTCAGTGTCATCCCACTGTTGACGTCTCCCTATCCCCTCATCTCTCTCTTCGTCTCTCTCTTTTCTCTCTCTCTAATCATCTCTTGTTCCCTCAATAAATCTCTCTCTTCTTTCCTCAATGTATCTCTCTCTTCTTCCCTCAATTGATCTCTCTTATCTCTCATCTCTCTTATTCTCCTTGCTGAAGTAGCTGCTGTACCTCTTCCCTCTGTTACTGTCTCTCTCCTGGTCTCTTCCTCCCTCTGTTACTGTCTCTCTCCTAGTCTCTTCCTCCTCCTCCCTCTGTTACTGTCTCTCTGCTAGTCTCTTCCTCCTCTTCCCCCTGTTACTGTCTCTCTCCTAGTCTCCCTCCTCCCTCTGTTACGGTCTCTCTCCTAGTCTCTTCCTTCTCTTCCCTCTGTTACTGTCTCTCTCCTAGTCTCCCTCCTCCCTCTGTTACTGTCTCTCTCCTAGTCTCTTCCTCTTCCCTCTGTTACTGTCTCTCTCCTCTGTTACTGTCTCTCTCCTAGTCTCTTCCTCTTCCCTCTGTTACTGTCTCTCTCCTCTGTTACTGTCTCTCTCCTAGTCTCTTCCTTTTCCCTCTGTTACTGTCTCTCTCCTCTGTTACTGTCTCTCTCCTAGTCTCTTCCTCTTCCCTATATTACTGTCTCTCTCCTAGTCTCTTCCTCCTCTTCCCTCTGTTACTGTCTCTCTCCTAGTCACTTCCTCCTCTTCCCCCTGTTACTGTCTCTCTCCTAGTCTCTTCCTCTTCCCTCTGTTACTGTCTCTCTCCTAGTCACTTCCTCTTCCCTCTGTTACTGTCTCTCTCCTAGTCTCTTCCTCTTCCCTCTGTTACTGTCTCTCTCCTAGTCTCTTCCTCTTCCCTCTTACGGTCTCTCTCCTCGTCTCTTTATCCTCCCTCTTCCATCTGTGTCATCTCTTCTACCTGTTGTTGTCGTTGTGGCAGCAGAGAGCTGTCTATCCCAGGGCTGAGGGTGAGTGACAGTGTGAGTGACTGAACAACTAACTGACTGACTGATTGACCAGTTACCCCTGACAGAGGACACAGTTCAATCTAGTAGGTCTTCTACCACTAGGCTTTCCCCTGACGCTCTCTCTCTTGTTCTCAAACATGGTTATATGAGATTTGAACCCTCCCGGGGACCTAGAGTCACAACCTGAGGACCTCATTCCAAACCGCCCAGCCATTCATTGGGAGGTTTCATTGTGAGGTAGCTGGCCATGTCATATCTTAAGGACTAGGGCGTGAAGCTGATTGAAGTGTACAGTAACTGACCTTGTTATCATGACCCATCCAAAAATACCTACAGTACAGAGTACACAGCAACTTCCCCCTGGCCACTGGTGTCACCCTCTTTCAGAGTCACAGTGACATTTCTAAGGTCACCAAAACATTCCTTAAGGAGAAATATTGTTGGAAGAAAAATATAGAAGTTCTGAACTTGTTTCTCTTTCAAACTTTTAGACTTTCATTTGAGAGCTTTTGGACCCAATATCAGGTTAGAGATCCAGAGTACCGGCTCAACACAGCACGGTAACTGTCCAGGGTTGACCCAGTGTACCGGCTCAACGCAGCACGGTAACTGTCCAGGGTTGACCCAGTGTACCGGCTCAACGCAGCATGGTAACTGTCCAGGGTTGACCCAGTGTACCGGCTGAACGCAGCATGGTAACTGTCCAGGGTTGACCCAGTGTACCGGCTCAACGCAGCATGGTAACTGTCCAGGGTTGACCCAGTGTACCGGCTCAACGCAGCATGGTAACTGTCCAGGGTTGACCCAGTGTACCGGCTCAACTGCTTTGTAATAAAGCAAGAAATTGATACCTTGTGTTTGGGAGCAAAAGTGTCTGTTGTGTAACTCCGCCCGGCAACTAGAAATCAATATGTATTGCGTAACTACGAACCTCCAATTCCATAGAGGTGGGTTAGGGACTGATGCAGCATAGAGGTGGGTTAGGGACTGATGCAGCATAGAGGTGGGTTAGGGACTGATGCAGCATAGAGGTTAGTTAGGGACTGGACTGATGCAGCATAGAGATGGGTTAGGGACTGATGCAGCATAGAGGTGGGTTAGGGACTGATGCAGCATAGAGGTGGGTTAGGGACTGATGCAGCATAGAGATGTGTTAGGGACTGATGCAGCATAGAGGTGGGTTAGGGACTGATGCAGCATAGAGGTGGGTTAGGGACTGATGCAGCATAGAGATGGGTTAGGTACTGACTGATGCAGCACAGAGCTGGGCTAGGGACTGGTCTGATACTGATACAGCATAGAGCTGGGCTAGGGACTGGTCTGATACTGATACAGCACAGAGCTGGGCTAGGGACTGGTCTGATACTAATACAGCACAGAGATGGGCTAGGGACTGACTGATACTGATACAGCATAGAGATGGGCTAGGGACTGGTCTGATACTGATGCAGCACAGAGCTGGGCTAGGGACTGGTCTGATACTGATACAGCATAGAGCTGGGCTAGGGACTGGTCTGATACTGATACAGCATAGAGCTGGGCTAGGGACTGGTCTGATACTGATACAGCATAGAGCTGGGCTAGGGACTGGTCTGATACTGATACAGCATAGAGATGGGCTAGGGACTGGTCTGATACTGATACAGCACAGAGCTGGGCTAGGGACTGGTCTGATACTGATACAGCATAGAGCTGGGCTAGGGACTGGTCTGATACTGATACAGCATAGAGCTGGGCTAGGGACTGGTCTGATACTGATACAGCACAGAGCTGGGCTAGGGACTGGTCTGATACTAATACAGCACACAGCTGGGCTAGGGACTGGTCTGATACTGATACAGCACAGAGCTGGGCTAGGGACTGGTCTGATACTAATACAGCACAGAGATGGGCTAGGGACTGGTCTGATACTAATACAGCACAGAGCTGGGCTAGGGACTGACTGATACAGCACAGAGCTGGGCTAGGGACTGGTCTGATACTAATACAGCACAGAGATGGGCTAGGGACTGGTCTGATACTGATACAGCACAGAGCTGGGCTAGGGACTGACTGATACAGCACAGAGCTGGGCTAGGGACTGGTCTGATACTGATACAGCATAGAGCTGGGCTAGGGACTGGTCTGATACTAATACAGCACACAGCTGGGCTAGGGACTGGTCTGATACTGATACAGCACAGAGCTGGGCTAGGGACTGACTGATACAGCACAGAGCTGGGCTAGGGACTGGTCTGATACTAATACAGCACAGAGCTGGGCTAGGGACTGGTCTGATACTGATACAGCACAGAGATGGGCTAGGGACTGGTCTGATACTAATACAGCACAGAGATGGGCTAGGGACTGGTCTGATACTGATACAGCATAGAGCTGGGCTAGGGACTGACTGATACAGCATAGAGCTGGGCTAGGGACTGGTCTGATACTGATACAGCATAGAGCTGGGCTAGGGACTGGTCTGATACTGATACAGCACACAGCTGGGCTAGGGACTGGTCTGATACTAATACAGCACAGAGCTGGGCTAGGGACTGGTCTGATACTAATACAGCACAGAGCTGGGCTAGGGACTGGTCTGATACTAATACAGCACAGAGCTGGGCTAGGGACTGGTCTGATACTGATACAGCACAGAGCTGGGCTAGGGACTGGTCTGATACTGATACAGCACAGAGCTGGGCTAGGGACTGACTGATACAGCATAGAGCTGGGCTAGGGACTGGTCTGATACTGATACAGCATAGAGCTGGGCTAGGGACTGGTCTGATACTGATACAGCACAGAGCTGGGCTAGGGACTGGTCTGATACTGATACAGCACAGAGCTGGGCTAGGGACTGGTCTGATACTGATACAGCACACAGCTGGGCTAGGGACTGGTCTGATACTGATACAGCACACAGCTGGGCTAGGGACTGGTCTGATACTGATACAGCACAGAGATGGGCTAGGGACTGGTCTGATACTGATACAGCATAGAGCTGGGCTAGGGACTGGTCTGATACTGATACAGCATAGAGCTGGGCTAGGGACTGGTCTGATACTGATACAGCATAGAGCTGGGCTAGGGACTGGTCTGATACTGATACAGCATAGAGCTGGGCTAGGGACTGGTCTGATACTGATACAGCATAGAGCTGGGCTAGGGACTGGTCTGATACTGATACAGCACAGAGCTGGGCTAGGGACTGACTGATACAGCACAGAGCTGGGCTAGGGACTGGTCTGATACTAATACAGCACAGAGATGGGCTAGGGACTGGTCTGATACTGATACAGCATAGAGCTGGGCTAGGGACTGGTCTGATACTGATACAGCATAGAGCTGGGCTAGGGACTGGTCTGATACTGATACAGCACAGAGCTGGGCTAGGGACTGACTGATACAGCGTAGAGCTGGGCTAGGGACTGGTCTGATACTGATACAGCACAGAGCTGGGCTAGGGACTGACTGATACAGCACAGAGATGGGCTAGGGACTGGTCTGATACTAATACAGCACAGAGATGGGCTAGGGACTGGTCTGATACTGATACAGCATAGAGCTGGGCTAGGGACTGGTCTGATACTGATACAGCATAGAGCTGGGCTAGGGACTGGTCTGATACTGATACAGCATAGAGCTGGGCTAGGGACTGGTCTGAAACTGATACAGCTAGGGGAAGTGGGTAGAAGATGAGAGAGGGGAAAGACTGACTGTTGGTGGGCCAAAAGAGAGAGACAGTTTGGATGCCTCAGTGATAACGATGCCTCAGTTATAATTCCTCTACACTGCTCTGTCATCTTCACATTTACACAGCAGCCCTACAACCAAACCTTATCCACTGAAGACGGGCAGCTGCTCAAACACAGGACACACACAGACAGACACACCAGTGCCAGGGCTCATCATCCACAGGCAGAGGATGGTGGAGAGGGAGAGATTAGGGAGCGGGCGCCGAGTCGTCCCTTTTCAAAATGCCAATGCCGGTCAGGGCACAGGGTTTAAATACCACTCAAATGTCAGCAGGAAACCCCCACAAGTCAAACTAAATTACCCCCTACCTGCACAACCCTTCACGCTGCACTCGGTGTGTGTGTGTCTGGAAGAATTGCCTGCATGTTGGCACAGAACAAACAGAACAACCACACACACACACTATGACTGCTGCTGCAGTCTAGCTCCTCTTTCAGCCTGATCGATGTTCTGCAGCTCACACACAGCCGTTTACTATGGCGCTCCAAACACCCTCCATTAAATGAAAACACACAGCCCTTTATAAAACTTCCCCATCGATCCTTCCGCTGAGAATTGATACTTAGAAAAACACTTTCTCTCCCCCCTGCACCAATACACAGTAGATAGGAACAGGAGTCATTATATTTAGCTAGTGTATACCAGTGATATACAAGTTGTTGGTATAGAAAAGCAGAGAGCTATACACTGAATTGATCCATATAGCCTTAAGGGCTAGACCACCCTATAACAGTATCAATATACATATCACAGTCACAAAGGCCTGGACATATACTATAATACAATCAGTTCACACAACCAATTCTCCAGTCACTCTTTTACAACGCCCAGCCCTGCTATCAGCCACAAATTACACCTACGCTACAGTATTGATCAACACACACGGGTCCAACTTTTGTTTGTTTGTTTTTGTGTTTGTGTTTGTGTGTGTGTTTGTGTTTGTGTGTGTCTTTCCCACCTGGACCCAATTTGCAAAAAAAACAAATTATTTTTAAGTAGACACCTGTTCCGAATGGACCCCGAATGGAATCTGGTCAGATCTAGAGTCGGTCCAATCTGAGTGAGGGAAGCAGCAGAAAATAAAACGTTTTCAGCTACTTTATTAACCGGAGCTGATAAAGTGCAAGAGGGAGATAGGTGCCGCTCTAGAAGGTGGGGGACCCCAGTCCTCAGCAATCCAATCCCTGTACCTTATGCAGAATATCAGTCTGTCCCTGATGTTTTTCCTGGAGAGAAGTGGCTTCTTTGCTGCCCTTCTTGACACCAGGCCATCATCCAAAAGTATTTGCCTCACTGTGCTTGCAGATGCACTCACACCTGCCTACTGCCACTCCTGAGCAAGCTCTGTACAGGTGGTGCCCCGATCCCGCAGCTGAATCAACTTTAGGAGACGGTCCTGGCGCTTGCTGGACTTTCTTGTGCGCCCTGAAGTCTTCTTCACAACAATTGAGCCGCTCTCATTGAAGTTCTTGATGATCCGATAAATGGTTGATTTAGGTGGCAGCAATATCTGGCAGAAATATCCTTGCCTGTGAAGCCCTTTTTGTGCAAAGCAATGACGACGGCACGTGTTTATTGCAGGTAACCATGGTTGACAGATGAAGAACAATGATTCCAAGCACCACCCTCCTTTTGAAGCTTCCAGTCTGTTATTCGAACTCAATAAGCATGACAGAGTGATCTCCAGCCTTGTCCTCGTCAACACTCCTGTTAACACACCTGTGTTAACGAGAGAATCACTGACATGATGTCAGCTGGTCCTTTTGTGTCAGGGCTGAAATGCAGTGGAAATGTTTTTGGGGGATTCAGTTCATTTCCATGGCAAAGAGGGACTTTGCAATTAATTGCAATTCATCTGATCACTCTTTATAACATTCTGGAGTATATGCAAATTGCCATCATACAAACTGAGGCAGCAGACTTTGTGAAAATTCATATTTGTGTCATTCAAAACTTTTGGCCACGACTGCACAGTTGAAGTCGGGAAGTTTACATACACCTTAGCCAAATACATTTTAAGTCAGTGTTTCACAATTCCTGACATTTAAACCTAGTAAAAAGTCCTTGTCTTAGGTCAGTTAGGGATCACCACTTTAATTTAAGAATGTGAAATGTCAGAATAATAGTAGAGAGAATTATTAATTTCAGCTTTTATTTCTTTCATCACCTTCCCAGTGGGTCAGAAGTTTACATACACTCAATTAGTATTTGATAACATTAACCATTACGTGTGTCATGCACAAAGTAGAGGTCTTAACCGACTTGCCAAAACTACAGTTTGTAAACAAGAAATTTGGTGGTTGAAAAACAAGTTTTAATGACTCCAGTGTATGTAAACTTCCGACTTCAACTGTAGGTGGTTCCGTGAAGACCTGTATTCCACACTCACTCACTCACTCACTCACTCACTCACTCACTCACTTCCCCCCTCCCACTCCATTGATTTCCTATGCAGTATTACTCAATTACCTGTTATGGGAGTTGCTATTAAAAACAGCCATAAGCTGTATCAGTGGGTATTAAAGTGGCTTCTATCAGAGGTGCCAGGGCTGGGTCTCTACACAGACATTAGAAAGACATCTGCCAGTGAGTAGTGACACAGCTCTGTTGGCACTGCCAGCTCAGAGGGGAACTCGTGCACAGGGAGAGGGAGAGAGATAGAGAGAGGGGGGGAGAGAGAGAGGGAGAGAGGGAGATAGAGGGGGGGAGAGAGAGAGAGAGAGAGGGAGAGAGAGAGAGGGGAGAGAGAGAGAGAGAGAGAGAGAGAGAGAGAGAGAGAGATGGAGATGATTTAATGGGATTGATTTGAACCATTACTGACAACAAGGGAACGGCAGCAGCCACTCACTGTTAAGTATCTCTACCCAGACCATCCACAGACCCTACCCAGACCTTCCACAGACCCTACCCAGACCTTCCACAGACCCTACCCAGACCTTCCACAGACCCTACCCAGACCTTCCACAGACCCTACCCAGACCTTCCACAGACCTTCCACAACCCCTACCCAGACCTTCCACAGCCCCTACCCAGACCTTCCACAGCCCCTACCCAGACCTTCTACAGACCCTACCCAGACCTTCCACAGACCCTACCCAGACCTTCCACAGACCCTACCCAGACCTTCCACAGACCCTACCACAGACAATATCCAGACCTTCCACAGCCCCTACCCAGACCTTCCACAGACCCTACCCAGACCTTCCACAGCCCCTACCCAGACCTTCCACAGCCCCTACCCAGACCTTCCACAGACCCTACCCAGACCTTCCACAGCCCCTACCCAGACCTTCCACAGACCCTACCCAGACCTTCCACAGACCCTACCCAGACCCTACCACAGACCCTATCCAGCCCCTACCCAGACCTTCCACAGCCCCTACACAGACCCTATCCAGCCTCTACCCAGACCTTCCACAGACCCTACCACAGACCCTATCCAGCCCCTACCCGGGCCATCTGTCTCAATGAGATAGGGTGTAGTTGACTTCTGTACGAGGAAAGGACATTTGCGTTCAACAATGGGGCACACACACACACAGTTGGCCTACAGTACAGTACAGCACCAACTGGCTCCAAGTCTAAGTAAGGGGAAATATTACAGTTTAATGGGAGCCCTGGTGATTCATCACTGCAAGGAAGGTCAATCTAATTAGGCTGTTTGAAAATTGGATTTCCACCAGTCTTTGGGGACACCGTGTTATATACAGTACACTGTCACTGTAGGCAATACTAATCACTACGGTGGATTACATTCTGGAATATTGCTAAGCATAAATAAGGACCATATTAAAAACCGTAAACATCAGACAGGAAGCACACTCAAAATGTAGGCCATCATCTGCCTTATTGTGGGGGTTTGGGGGAGGATGGACTGTCCAGCTATGAAAGCGGTAGAGTATAATCAATGGGAGGATTACTAATTACTAAGGATTACTAAGGATTACTAAGGACGTAATGGATATAATCTAATTGTAGACATTCTACTGGTTTAGAGTCATGCTCCAGTCTGAGATATAATCTAATTGTAGACATTCTACTGGTTTAGAGTCATGCTCCAGTCTGAGATATCATCTAATTGTAGACATTCTACTGGTTTAGAGTCATGCTCCAGTCTGAGATATAATCTAATTGTAGACATTCTACTGGTTTAGAGTCATGCTCCAGTCTGAGATATAATCTAATTGTAGACATTCTACTGGTTTAGAGTCATACTCCAGTCTGAGATATAATCTAATTGTAGACATTCTACTGGTTTAGAGTCATGCTCCAGTCTGAGATATAATCTAATTGTAGACATTCTACTGGTTTAGAGTCATGCTCCAGTCTGAGATATAATCTAATTGTAGACATTCTACTGGTTTAGAGTCATGCTCCAGTCTGAGATATAATCTAATTGTAGACATTCTACTGGTTTAGAGTCATGCTCCAGTCTGAGATATAATCTAATTGTAGACATTCTACTGGTTTAGAGTCATGCTCCAGTCTGAGATATAATCTAATTGTAGACATTCTATTGGTTTAGAGTCATGCTCCAGTCTGAGATATAATCTAATTGTAGACATTCTACTGGTTTAGAGTCATGCTCCAGTCTGAGATATAATCTAATTGTAGACATTCTACTGGTTTAGAGTCATGCTCCAGTCTGAGTGCTGCCCATTGTTTGGATCATGGACGTCCTCTCACATTGACTATACATAGTGGACCAGACCAATGATCTCATAAGACATTGAAAGGGAAAATGTGGATTGGACTAAACTAAAGGCTTTTAGGGAAAATTACGTCAAAATGAATCAATGTGAATGAACAGCGTAGGGAAGTAGTTGTTGTCTGAGGGATGATCTGTCTTGTTCTCTGTGACTGGTATGATAAAAGGCCATTGTCTTCCCTCTAGTGCATATTGACCATGGCCACATATTATTGAATCTGTGTCTGTGTGTGTGTGCGTGTGTGCGTGTGTGCGTGTGTGCGCGTGTGTGTGTGTGTGGTTAGTAAGTCCTACCTGAGGAGAGGCTGGAAGATCACTGTGATGTTCCTGGCTCCAGGTTTACAGACAAACTTCATCTCTCCTCCTTCGATCAGGTTATCATCTGCACCACCTGGAATGTGAGGAGGGAAAGAGAAAGACTGAGACAAAGAAACAGACAGAGGGAGTAACACAGTCCTTTAATGTGGTGAGTAAACAGTCCTCCATCAAGGACAACACAGACGCGATCAATCGTCAGATTCACCCAAAGCATCCCCATTGAGAGGATATTAGACCCAGTAAATGGCCGCCACATGTTGCTAAAATACAATGTTTCTACAGGTCCCGATTGGGTTTATCAGGCAAAGAATAAAGCCATCATCTTCCATTATTAAGACATCATCCTATCAGCAGTCAGCAAAGCCGGACTCAGACACTCACTGGACCCTTCCACCGACTCCCACATCCATGCCCCTGCACTAGTGCATGGGTGAACCCCTCGGCTAACAGGGTTAATCAGAAAATCATTGGTGTGTAACTCAATCAGACCTGGGGGTGGGCGAGAGATGGTGGGCGAGAGAGGGTAGGCGGGGGGGGTAGGGGAGAGGATGGGCGAGAAGGGGGGGGGGTGAAAGGGGCCGATCAAGCATCAAGTGCACCACTGTTCCTCATTACGTCCAGTCAACCTGAAGTAATCAATATAATTGACATAAAGGAATTGCGGACTGTTGTCGATAAAAACCGAAGCCGGCGAACGATGTCCCATGCAGGTGGATCAATGAATATAAATAACGGAGAGGTGCGAATCGACAGTGGCGTTGCTCCCCCCTCCCCCACAGTGCACAGAGACACTATTATTCATTAAAATTTCACACATCACTTTTTAACCACTGGAGAGGGTTGTCAGTTGTCTTTCGGCTTTGGATTGACAGTATTTTATCAGTGGCTTGGAGTCTAGAGGACACTGGTTAATAGTGAATTCTATTGACTAGCATTCTGAACAGTTTCTCCCATTGCTTCTAACTGGGATGTGCTTTAACATAAACACTGTACTTGGTGTGGTGCTGCACATGCCAGAGATACATTGGGCTGATATAATCACGGATATGGGGTCTGGGAGTTTGTTGAAGTGTGTGCGTTTTGCGTGCGTGCTTGTGTGGTGTGCGTGGTATTTCAATCTAAACTAGACCTCTGAGTCTATATTACAACAGACAAACAACGCCTACTGATGGTGTTGAAGCCAGTCAGCTTTACCTGCATAACCCTGCATTGATGGTGTTGAAGCCAGTCAGTCTCCAGTCAGCTTTAACTGCATTGATGGTGTGAAAGCCAGTCTCCAGTCAGTTTATCTGTATTGATGGTGTGAAAGCCAGTCCCCAGTCAGTGTTACCTGCATTGGTGGTGTGAAAGCCAGTCCCCAGTCAGTGTTACCTGCATTGATGGTGTGAAAGCCAGTCCCCAGTCAGTGTTACCTGCATTGGTGGTGTGAAAGCCAGTCCCCAGTCAGTGTTACCTGCATTGATGGTGTGAAAGCCAGTCCCCAGTCAGTGTTACCTGCATTGGTGGTGTGAAAGCCAGTCCCCAGTCAGTGTTACCTGCATTGATGGTGTGAAAGCCAGTCAGTCTCTAGTCAGTTTACCTGCATTGATGGTGTTGAAGCCAGTCAGTCTCTAGTCAGTTTACCTGCATTGATGGTGTTGAAGCCAGTCAGTCTCTAGTCAGTTTACCTGCATTGATGGTGTTGAAGCCAGTCAGTCTCTAGTCAGTTTACCTGCATTGATGGTGTTGAAGCCAGTCAGTCTCTAGTCAGTTTACCTGCATTGATGGTGTGAAAGCCAGTCTCTAGTCAGTTTACCTGCATTGATGGTGTGAAAGCCAGTCTCCAGTCAGCTTTACCTGTATTGATGGTGTGAAAGACAGTCTCCAGTCAGCTTTACCTGTATAACCCTGCATTCAAATGTACATCATCACATTGTTCCCTCAGCCTCCTGATACTCTCTGATAGTTGTAATGAAACCCGCTCCATTGTAAACCATGGAGACAACTCCTCTCTCGTTCCCCATCCATCCATCCCCTACACTCATTACAAAGAAGAGATGCTTTCATTCCATTCAAAAGCTTTTAGACGACATTTTCTCTGCTGTTTCCATGAAAATTCATTTGTGTGGGAACAGCTTCTTGTTGCTAAGTGGAAAGAGTGCCCAGGTTCTAATTCTCCCTCCCTCCCTTTCTGACGATTCAATTAAGACTCAAATATGCCCCCAAGAAAAAGCTGCTGCCACACACTCATACCAGGCACAGCAAAAGAGAGAGAGAGAGAGAAAGAGAGAGAGAAAGAGAGAGAAAGAGAGAGAAAGAGAGAGAGAGAGAGAGAGAGAGGGAGAGAGAGAGAGACACAGACAGACAGTCAACTTCTGTTCCGTAATCATGAACTTTCAAACAAACAGACATGTAACGCAAACTTACGCACACATGATAACTCCTCCAAGTATCACAGTCATAGAGGATCCAGTATTGGTTGCCAACACTGAATTCGCTCCCACGTATGGTTTCTATCAGAATGCCCAGCTAAATATGCAACAACGTGTGTACTTCCTGATTATGGTGACAAATGTCATTTCCTGCTCTAAACATCTGCATCAGTGTCAGACAAAAGAGGCATGGAGCGACCCCAATGGTCCTTAGAGTCCCAGGTGTGGCTGCCAAATGGGCATGGAGCGACCCCAATGGTCCTTAGAGTCCCAGGTGTGGCTGCCAAATGGGCATGGAGCGACCCCAATGGTCCTTAAAGTCCCAGGTGTGGCTGCCAAATGGGCATGGAGCGACCCCAATGGTCCTTAGAGTCCCAGGTGTGGCTGCCAAATGGGCATGGAGCGACCCCAATGGTCCTTAGAGTCCCAGGTGTGGCTGCCAAATGGGCATGGAGCGACCCCAGTGGTCCTTAGTCCCAGGTGTGGCTGCCAAATGGGCATGGACCACATTAATATTTTATTAAGCGTGTTAATATTCATGATGTTTCTTTTCAGAGTCATCTGGACAGTGATGGCTCTGATAGCAGGTCAGAGGTCAGACTCCTGGCAACTCTTATAAACAACAGAACATCCAGGCTGAGGGTGTGAGTGCGTGTGTCAGTGTGAGTGCGTGTGTCAGAATGAGTGCGTGTGTGTGTCAGTGTGAGTGAGTGAGTGAGTGAGTGAGTGCGTGTGTCAGTGTGAGTGAGTGCGTGTGTGGGTCTATCCCCAGTGGTAGAGGCTGATCCAGGATTAGCCAGAAGGGCGTGTCCATACCCTGCGGGAGAGCAGATGCGGAAGGGAATGAAGTAACAATATCACTACATCATACAGGCCAGTCCCTCCAGTACCCCTCCCACCACTACAACACTATCACTACATTATACAGGCCAGTCCCTCCAGTACCCCTCACACCACTATAACACTATCACTACATTATACAGGCCAGTCCCTCCAGTACCCCTCCCACCACTACAACACTATCACTACATTATACAGGCCAGTCCCTCCAGTACCCCTCACACCACTACAACACTATCACTACATTATACAGGCCAGTCCCTCCAGTACCCCTCACACCACTACATTATACAGGCCAGTCCCTCCAATACCCCTCCCACCACTATAACCACATTATACAGGCCAGTCCCTCCAGTACCCCTCACACCACTACAACACTATCACTACATTATACAGGCCAGTCCCTCCAGTACCCCTCACACCACAACAACACTATCACTACATTATACAGGCCAGTCCCTCCAGTACCCCTCACACCACTATAACACTATCACTACATTATACAGGCCAGTCCCTCCAGTACCCCTCCCACCACTACAACACTATCACTACATTATACAGGCCAGTCCCTCCAGTACCCCTCCCACCACTATAACACTATCACTACATTATACAGGCCAGTCCCTCCAGTACCCCTCACACCACTATAACACTATCACTACATTATACAGGCCAGTCCCTCCAGTACACCTCCCACCACTACAACGCTATCACTACATTATACAGGCCAGTCCCTCCAGTACCCCTCCCACCACTATACCACTATCACTACATTATACAGGCCAGTCCCTCCAGTACCCCTCCCACCACTACAACACTATCATTACATTATACAGGCTAGTCCCTCCAGTACCCCTCCCACCACTACAACACTATCACTACATTATACAGGCCAGTCCCTCCAGTACCTCTCCCACCACTACAACACTATCACTACATTATACAGGCCAGTCCCTCCAGTACCCCTCCCACCACTACAACACTATCACTACATTCTACAGGCCAGTCCCTCCAGTACCCCTCACACCACTATAACACTATCACTACATTATACAGGCCAGTCCCTCCAGTACCCCTCCCACCACTACAACACTATCACTACATTATACAGGCCAGTCCCTCCAGTACCCCTCCCACCACTACAACACTATCACTACATTATACAGGCCAGTCCCTCCAGCACCCCTCAC
Organism: Oncorhynchus clarkii lewisi; assembly: GCF_045791955.1. Lineage (NCBI taxonomy): Eukaryota > Metazoa > Chordata > Actinopteri > Salmoniformes > Salmonidae > Oncorhynchus > Oncorhynchus clarkii. Next base: position 25,991,927 of record NC_092179.1, read on the forward strand.
ACCACTACAACACTATCACTACATTATACAGGCCAATCCCTCCAGTACCCCTCACACCACTACAACACTATCACTACATTATACAGGCCAGTCCCTCCAGTACCCCTCACACCACAACAACACTATCACTACATTATACAGGCCAGTCCCTCCAGTTCCCCTCCCACCACTATAACACTATCACTACATTATACAGGCCAGTCCCTCCAGTACCCCTCCCACCACTATAACCACATTATACAGGCCAGTCCCTCCAGTACCCCTCACACCACTATAACACTATCACTACATTATACAGGCCAGTCCCTCCAGTACCCCTCACACCACTATAACACTATCACTACATTATACAGGCCAGTCCCTCCAGTACCCCTCCCACCACTATAACCTTATTATACAGGCAAATCCCTCCAATACCCCTCACACCACTCTAACACTATCATTACATTATACAGGCCAGTCCCTCCAGTACCCCTCCCACCACTATAACCTTATTATACAGGCAAATCCCTCCAATACCCCTCCCACCACTATAACACTATCACTACATTATACAGGCAAATCCCTCCAATACCCCTCCCACCACTATAACCTTATTATACAGGCCAGTCCCTCCAATACCCCTCACACCACTATAACCTTATTATACAGGCAAATCCCTCCAATACCCCTCCCACCACTACACCTTACACATCTACAGTCACGACACCCAACACCTCCAGACAGACACCTGGAGAGAACACACACACACACACACACCATATCAACGCCATGGTGAACTTGCTTCTAACATACACACCTCCACAGATATACACCGCCTCGACAGCCTCCACCCCCCTCCCACGGCGCCCTCCACACACTCCGCAGCCCACATGCAATCAAGCCAGTCAGTGACTTAGTGAAATTGCATTAGCCACACTTTCCTGGGTTTGATTAGAAATGGTTTGATCCTGTGATGTATTCCGTCAGTGCCCGGATCTAGAGGGGAAAGGCAGGACGTGCAATGCCTTCTCTAACACACTCCACGTCTCTGAAGGCCAGAGTGTGTGTGTGTTTTATAATACACAGGGACCAGAAGTGTGAAGGAAAAACAGTCCTAATCCCTCAGAGAGCGTGTGTGTGTCTATACAAATTTGTATGTACTGATACTGCAGCATAACGGCCAAACACTCAACATCATGAATTTACCAAGTGTGTGTACGAATGTGTGTGAACGTGTATGTGTTAGAATCTACCAAATACACAGACGGATGTCCAAACATTCATAATGCCTCGTTTAAACGGTGTGTGTACGCCTTGGTGTGTCTGTGCATGATTGAAAGTGTTCATCTGTTTTAGTTGTCCTAGACAGAACACACAGAAGGCCCTCCAAACAGTGTGAGGCCACTGTTAACCCCTCAGGGAACAGGGTTAGTGGGAGCTTCCTTCTTTCTTACGGACGGAAGCGTGCGAGCCTCTGTGCGACTGTTTAGTGTGCATCTGTTCATCTGCCAGTGCCTATATGTGCTTGCAATGCCCGTGTGTCTATTGTACGAGTGCAACAGTCGGGGCAAAACCCAATCCAGGAACCAACCCAACCCAACCCAGTCAGTTGACTGGTGCATAAGGTCTCCCTCCCCCATCTAGCTCTTATAAGATCAGGCCAGTTCAATATTGCATGGACCTCCCGGTCGGCACCAGACTCCCCATTCCACCAAGTCCTCATGTTTGATTGGCTCCTAATGAGACGCTTCTATTATTAAAATTAATTTGAAGGGACAATATCTGTAAATTGAGTTGAATTAATTATTGAGTGTTGTAGCGCGCCTAGTGGCTCGGTTGACCCCCAGTTTTTATAATGAATACACAGCAAATACACAGCTGTCAAGTGCAGACTAAGATAATAAGTTGAGGTACCAGATGGTTATTAATTAATGGGCTTATATTCACTTGGAGAGATGAGGGACTATTACAAACAAAGGGTATTTGGAGAGGCAAACTTTCAACAGCTGGCAGAAGTGAATATCGTCAACCTGCAGTTCTATCCTCCTGCCAGAGGGTGGCACTGTTCTGTTTTTCAGCGTCAGTACAACACTGACGTGTGACCTAAAAGGCGGCCATGGCGTATGATTCAAATAATCAACTAACAGAGTCAGAGACAGCAGTGTGTTACCAGCAGACAGACAGCAGTGTGTTACCAGCAGACAGACAGCAGTGTGTTACCAGCAGACAGACAGCAGACGGACATCTCACAGATGGTGTGCAAAGCTGTCATCAAGGCAAAGGGTGGCTGTTTGAAGGAACTCAAATATAAAATATATTTATCTGTTTAACACTTTTTTGGTTACTACATGATTCCATATGTGTTATTTCATAGTTTTGACGTCTTCACTTTTATCCTACAATGTAGAAAATAGTAAAAATAAAGAAAAACCCTTGAATGAGTAGGTGTTCTAAAACTTTTGACAGGTAGTGTGCATATGAGGCAATCAAGTCAGAAGGGGAATATTCAGATTTTTATGTTTCTAATGTTAAAAGAGAAGACTGTTTGTTCTTCAGATCCACTGCTGAAGAGAGCCCACTGCTGTGGAACACTTCCAACTCTTACCTTGAGAATATCACTGCCTGGATTTAGGGATCGACTGGAACGGAGTTTGAGTCAGAGGAGTTTATTTCTCCAGATCAATAATCTCAGTCAGACTCCGGCCGGTACAGTTGTGAGTGTTGGAAAGATGGCAAGGTTTCATACCAGGAAAGCACTGACTTCTTAGTCTGCAGTGCTCAAAATGGAGAGAAGATTATGCAGGCTAATCCAGGAGAGACAGTAGACATGCACTGTGACGGTACAAGGAGTGGCACCAACATGACAGTCAGATGGTTGCAGTACAGGATGGCTAGTGCAGTCACATCAACTTCAATAGAGAGAACTTCAGCTTTTACAAATGTGGGGTACTGCAGGGACAGCGTTGTTTCTATCCAGAGCCATAAGTATCAAATCTAATTTTATTGGTCACATACCGTACCAGTTGCCGTGCCAGGCTGTGATACAGCCCGACAGGCTCTCGATTGTGCATCTGTAAATGTTTGTTAGGGTTTTGGGTGACAAGCCAGATTTCTTCAGCCTCCTGAGGTTGAAGAGGCGCTGCTGTGCCTTCTTTACCACACTGTCTGTGTGGGTGGACCATTTCAGTTTGTCTGTGATGTATACGCCGATTAACTTAAAATGTTCCACCTTATCCACTGCTGACCCTTCGATGGGGATAAGGGGGTGCTCCCTCTGCTGTTTTCTGAAGTCCACGATCATCTCCTTCGTTTTGTTGACGTCGAGTGAGAGGTTGTTTTCCTGACACCACAGTCCGAGGGCCCTCACCTCCTCCCTGTAGGCGGTTTCATCGTTGTTGGTAATCAAGCCCACTACTGTTGTGTCGTCTGCAAACTTGATGATCGAGTTGGAGGTGTGCATGGCCCCGCAGTCGTGAGTGAACAGGGAGTACAGGAGAGGGCTGAGCACACAACCTTGTAGGGCCCCAGTGTTGAGGATCAGTGAAGTGGAGATGTTGTTTCTTACCTTCACCACCAGGGGGCGGCCAATCAGAAAGTCCAGGACCCAGTAGCACAGGGAAGGGTTGAGAACCAGGGCCTCCAGCTTGATGATGAGCTTGGAGGGTACTATGGTGTTGAATGCAGAGCTGTAGACAATGAACAGCATTCTTACATAGGTAGGGCAGTGTGCAGTGTGATGGCGATTGCGTCATCTGTGGACCTGTTGGGACAGTATGCAAACTGAAGTGGGTCTAGGGTGGCCGGTAAGGTGGCGGTGATGTGATCCTTGACTAGCCTCTCAAAGCACTTCATGATGACAGAAAGGAGTGCTACTGGGTAGTTATTTAGTATGAGTGTGTTCTTAGCTCAGTTGGAGAGGAGGCTGTACTGATCCCAATGGGACAGACTTTTGACCAGCCTTATACAGACAAACAGGCAGAGGTGAGGTCTTCAATCTAAGTAAAGAGTAATGGAAAGAAGGAGATATAATTGACTACAGCTCCTAGGGTGAAGAGCAATTCCATTATATCAGGGCTGTTATGTGTAGAAAATAGCCCTTAACACCAATCCCATTACATTAGCCTACTGAACCAGTGTACACATAGCAAGAGGGGTCACTAAGCTACCCAATCACCAGACGCATGGATATTCCCGGCATCGACTTATGAGAAAGGCCGTAAAATCTGATACAATGGCTAGCTTAGCATTGAAGCTACGACGAGACACACTGCAGCCCAACCTAGTCATACTTCCCTATAGCAACATCCCAATCTCACTGCATTCTGAGGGGGAAATAAAAACAACAGCGCTCCAACTTCCAATCAAGGTTCTATATCAAACAGCTATCTTTACTCTGTGGCCTCCTGACTCAGGTTGTCACAGGGAGGCTGATGAAGGGGGCACAGCCGAGTTCACCACACTATTAATTGAACGCTGCAGGATAGAGGTGTGGGGGGTTTGAGAGGACATTGCTTTCTATTTTCTCTACGATGAAGCACCTCCTGCGTTCTGGCCGGAGTCGAGGGTTGAGGGGAGTTGGAGGTTTCAGAGGACGGGAGGTTCTCTCATCCCTCCCCTCTCTCCTTTTCTCTTCTCCAATCAGCTTGGGCTAGATTAAAGGTAAACACGGCTGTGGCGGTGACAGCCTCCCTATGATGACAGGGCCCATGCTGATTAAAATTAGCCCAGAGTTGGGAAAACACCCCCCCCCCTTCTCTCCACCTCTCTTTATACCCATCTGTGATTAAGCTTCTGCTCTCTGTCAGCCATCACACCCCCTCCTTCCCCTCCTGCCTGCTGCCCTATCCCCTCCCTCCCACCAACACATCGTCCCCTGTGTCTGTGTGTCTGACAAAATACAGGAGGAACTTCTCTCTTTCTCCTCATCTCTTCACCTCTATATTATTCCCTGACATCTGGATGAACCTGAAGATGGATCAACTGGAGACCCTACATTATACAATAATAAACATGAACATACATCTAATATCTACACCATCCAGTATATCTACAACCCTACTCATCCACTATCTAGATCATACTGTATATCTACTACCCTATTCACGGATGTCACATCGTGTAATTTCATTGTTACAAACGTTCTGATGCCTGACGCTATGGACGTTCTGATGCCTGACGCTATGGACGTTCTGATGCCTGACGCTATGGACGTTCTGATGCCTGACTCTATGGACGTTCTGATGCCTGACTCTATGGACGTTCTGATGCCTGACTCTATGGACGTTCTGATGCCTGACTCTATGGACGTTCTGATGCCTGACTCTATGAACGTTCTGATGCCTGACTCTATGGACGTTCTGATGCCTGACTCTATGAACGTTCTGATGCCTGACTCTATGGACGTTCTGATGCCTGACTCTATGGACGTTCTGATGCCTGACTCTATGGACGTTCTGATGCCTGACTCTATGAACGTTCTGATGCCTGACTCTATGAACGTTCTGATGCCTGACTCTATGGACGTTCTGATGCCTGACTCTATGAACGTTCTGATGCCTGACTCTATGGACGTTCTGATGCCTGACTCTATGAACGTTCTGATGCATGACACAATTATGCATTAGTTCAGTCTCTTATATAGTATAACTGTAACAATCTTATATTTTTCAAATTATTTAGCACTAACTTCCTCAAAACATCCACAAGCTAATCAGTGTCTGTCCCCAGCATCTAAACAACCCATCATCTCCCAAGCAGCCTGCTGAAGCCCCGTTACAGAGGAGAGGGGAACACTGATGTTATTATTACAACAAGCGCAGTGCATTTCCCGGCAAATCACCAGCTCCCAAACTCATTTCAACACTCAACTAATTCAATCACCTCCCACTGATGAGATCCTACAGCCTCCACTGGGCTTGATCTCCCAGAGCCCAGAGGGTGGGGAGAGATTTGATCTCCCAGAGCCCAAAGGGTGGGGAGAGATTTGATCTCCCAGAGCCCAGAGGGTGAGGAGACTGGAGAGAGCTTTGGTCTCCCAGTACCCAGAAGGTGAGGAGACTGGGGAGAGCTTTGGTCTCCCAGTCCCCAGAAGGTGAGGAGACTGGAGAGCTTTGGTCTCCCAGTGCCCAAAAGGTGAGGAGACTGGAGAGCGCTTTGGTCTCCCAGTGCCCAGAAGGTGAGGAGACTGGGGAGAGCTTTGGTCTCCCAGTGCCCAGAAGGTGAGGAGACTGGAGAGAGCTTTGGTCTCCCAGTGCCCAGAAGGTGAGGAGACTGAGGAGAGCTTTGGTCTCCCAGTGCCCAGAAGGTGAGGAGACTAGGGAGAGCTTTGGTCTCCCAGTGCCCAGAAGGTGAGGAGACTGGGGAGAGGCAGAAAGACAATCAAATACTAATGTTGTTTTAACCATTATCATCTGCCCACAGGAATCAGTCAATAGAACATGAAGCGCTCCTAACACAGGTATTATGACCGGAGGTTAGGGGGAAGTGGAATGCAGTTGCTGTTGAGGTGTGTGTGTGTGTGTGTGTGTGTGTTTCTCTATGGCTTTATGTGGTGCTTTACGTTCAGTTTATAAAAAATGAACAAAAAAATGCAACCTTTCTACTGTAATAGCCTGCCAAGTATCCAAAGAACCTTCCATTTCATCTTTCAAAACAACGATATCACCGAGGTGGTGTAGCAATTCAAAGGGTGAATGAAAACGTGAAGGGAAAAGGTGTCATTTACTCCAAGACCTGCATTTCAGTATCAGGGACTGGAGCGTGAACCCGACACCACACCTGCGACTCATTTATGACATGTCATACAACACATCCAACCAAGATTGCTCCCCTCCATCTTGTATTATCACATTGTTCCAATACCTTCCACATGCTCCTTTTCAATCCACAATGGATCTTGGCTTCACAGGCCAACGCCTCACTACGGATAACTGTGCTACAAAAACCTACCGTCAAAATACTCTGCAGTTCAAACTGCTGATGTTGACAGACACATTGAGTAATGAGTAACCCTCTCCCTCCCTCAACTATGGTTCAACCAGCCCCCGTAGAGAAACTACTTAACTAGTCATATAACCCATACAGCTCAGTACTGGTGACTGATTAGTGAACGGTGACATATTAGGGCATTACATGGCATAAAGCCATGTGTCTATTGAGAACAAGCTGTTAATGAGTCTATACGGACCATCTTCTATCAAGTCAGTGGTCTACACTGGGCATCAAGTAGCCTGCTCCCAGATCTGTTTGCTGTATCGCCAATTCCTATGGTCATTGTTATGCTAGATCTGGGACCAGGCTAAGGGGAAAAGTAAACAAATTTGTCAATTGAGTGGATAGCAAGCTCTTACCCAAAGTATCTATGCACTATTCAGATGCTTTCAGTTTTGCAGTGATTTAATTTGGAGAGGGGGAATGCGAGGAACAGAGAGTGTCTAAATGAGTTGGAGGAGTGGGGAAACAGCAGCGTAATTCAATTTCACATGTTTCTCTCCAAATGGAAGCTCTGCGGAGGAGATCATTGGTCCGCTGAATGTAAACGGATGGATGTTTGTGTGTGAGTGGTGTGGGGGGGGGGGGGGGGGGGGGGGGGTGTACTGATGAAAAATCACAGAGGAGCGAGGCTCCAATTAGTCTGACAAAGCTGTTTTATGGTCTAGTTTTGTATGTTTGTTGTAGTCTCTAGTTTGATATTAGTTTGATATTTCTAATAACTATTTTGTCAACTGTGTCTAATTAAGCAATAATGTGCAAGGAGGTGTGGTATATCGGCAATATACCACGGCTAAGGGCTGTTCTTAAGCACAACACAACGCAGAGAGCCTGGATACAGCCCTTAGCCATATACCACAACCCCCCGAGGTGCCTTATTGCTATTATAAACTGGTTACCAACGTAATACAAACAGTAAAAAGTATTTTTTGGTCCTACCTGTGGAATATGGTCTGATATACCACAGCTTTCAGCCAATCAGCATCCAGGAGCCAAGCTACCCGGTTTATAAACGCAATTAATCTGGTAACTACACTAAATTTTAACCATTAAAAAAAATAAAAATATATTTTATAAGCTTTACCAATAAGTCGGGATCACTGATCAGGGCCCGTATTTTCAAATTGTTTCAGAGTAGCAGTGTTGAAATGAATAGATATGGCCAGCCACGCTGCTAATCAGAGAGACTTATCATTTCCAGCAATTAACTGCCTGTTTTAACATACCCAAGGCTCCAAACTGAAAGCTGCACAAGCAATATCAACCACAACAGCTTCTTAAATGTACATCTTGTGTTTAACTGAGTACTACTCTCTATCTTTGAAGTCAGGGCATTTCTCTGTCACATAAAAAACAAATACTGTAACACAAACTGTTTATAAATGGCCATTTTTGTGGGGTCCTTTGAAATAATTTGACACAACAACATGGATCTCTGTGGCCTTTCAGAGACCGGCTTGACTGCCAACTGGCTGTGATAGTCCAAACACGGGCTGTGATGGTCCAAACACGGGCTGTGATGGTCCAAACACGGGCTGTGATGGTCCAAACACGGGCTGTGATGGTCCAAACACGGGCTGTGATGGTCCAAACACGGGCTGTGATGATCCAAACACGGGCTGTGATGGTCCAAACACGGGCTGTGATGGTCCAAACACGGGCTGTGATGGTCCAAACACGGGCTGTGATGGTCCAAACACGGGCTGTGATGGTCCAAACACGGGCTGTGATGGTCCAAACACGGGCTGTGATGGTCCAAACACGGGCTGTGATGGTCCAAACACGGGCTGTGATGGTCCAAACACGGGCTGTGATGGTCCAAACACGGGCTGTGATGGTCCAAACACGGGCTGTGATAGTCCAAACACGGGCTGTGATAGTCCAAACACGGGCTGTGATAGTCCAAACACGGGCTGTGATAGTCCAAACACGGGCTGTGATAGTCCAAACACGGGCTGTGATAGTCCAAACATGGGCTGTGATAGTCCAAACACGGGCTGTGTGGCTCCACTTCAGTAGCAATTCATTCATTGTTATTAAAGGAAGGGAGGTCTAGTCTAGGAGACACACAGCCATTAGCGTGTGCAAAGTACACAAAATAAGTGTGAATACACAGGCAGAAAGAGACAGGCAGGCAGAAAGAGACAGGCAGGCAGAAAGAGACAGGCAGGCAGAAAGAGACAGGCAGGCAGAAAGAGACAGGCAGGCAGAAAGAGACAGGCAGGCAGAAAGAGACAGGCAGGCAGAAAGAGACAGGCAGGCAGAAAGAGACAGGCAGGCAGAAAGAGACAGGCAGAAAGAGACAGGCAGGCAGAAAGAGACAGGCAGAAAGAGACAGGCAGAAAGAGACAGGCAGGCAGAAAGAGACAGGCAGGCAGAAAGAGACAGGCAGGCAGAAAGAGACAGGCAGTCAGAAAGAGACAGGCAGAAAGAGACAGACACTAGTGTTGTAACACCATCATTTTAACTTGAATACCAGGTTGAGCAACACGAAACGCGATACCATCACGATACGCGATACCATCACGATACGCGATACCATCACGATACGCGATACCATCACGATACGCGATACCATCACGATACGCGATACCATCACGAAACTCGATTCCATCATGATACGCGATACCATCACGATACACGATACCATCACGATACGCGATACCATCACGATACGCGATACCATCACGATACGCGATACCATCACGATACGCGATACCATCACGAAACTCGATACCATCACGATACGCGATACCAAAACGACTCCACGGCAAAGAAAAGATGGCACATTTGCCAAAGTCACAGAAAGGCACTTAATCCAGACAGATATCTTGAGTTCATTATCATTATATTTTTTCTAAGACAGCAATGTATGCATTAATGAATCAATTATTCAATCATACAATCAATTCGTTTTTACATAACAACATACTGGTCATTTATTTGAATGGTAAATCTCTACTGATAATCTGGGTAAATCAAAATGTAGCCTAGGCCTGTTCACAATACAGGTGAAGGCATATTCAATAGGAGTGTGTGCATGCATTGAGTTATTGAGCTTGTTTTGGTTGATTTCATCGGGCTGCAGAGGAAAAACAATCTACTTCCTTTCCATTTGGGACTTGTTTTATTGTGCTGACCAACAACATTTGCATAGAAGAATAAATATTTTATTTTATAAAATCATTCACACACACAGTGAGAGAGACGTGACTGAGGTGAGGGAAAAGAAGTCAATAAACACAATTTTTGGCAATGTCTATGTTTTTCTTATGTCAATCAGAGCCCCTTACGTGCTCTAGAGCTATAAGGAGACATCTGCTGATAGACAGACTTGACAGGCACGGTGCTCTAGAGCTATAAGGAGACATCTGCTGATAGACAGACTTGACAGGCACGGTGCTCTAGAGCTATAAGGAGACATCAGCTGATAGACAGACTTGACAGGCACGGTGCTCTAGAGCTATAAGGAGACATCAGCTGATAGACAGACTTGACAGGCACGATGCTCTAGAGCTATAAGGAGGCATCAGCTGATAGACAGACTTGACAGGCACGGTGTTCTAGAACTATAAGGAGACATCAGCTGATAGACAGACTTGACAGGCACGGTGTTCTAGAACTATAAGGAGACATCTGCTGATAGACAGACTTGACAGGCATGGTGCTCTAGAGCTATAAGGAGACATCTGCTGGGCTGATAGACAGACTTGACAGACATGGTGTTCTAGAACTATAAGGAGACATCAGCTGATAGACAGACTTGACAGGCACGGTGTTCTAGAGCTATAAGGAGACATCAGCTGATAGACAGACTTGACAGGTACGGTGCTCTAGAGCTATAAGGAGACATCAGCTGATAGACAGACTTGACAGGCACGGTGCTCTAGAGCTATAAGGAGACATCAGCTGATAGACAGACTTGACAGGCATGGTGTCCTAGAACTATAAGGAGACATCAGCTGAGACAAGACTTGACAGACATGGTGTTCTAGAACTATAAGGAGACA